>NW_007377886.1:28142-74118 GCF_000475195.1 Diaphorina citri | reverse complement strand
CGCTCGCCTTGCACGCGGGAGACCCGGGTTTGATTCCCGGCGGGGGCAAGAAATTTTGTATCATGCAAATGATTGATTCCGTGACTGGCTGTTGCGGGGCCCACTCAGCCTCGTGAGGAAAATGAGTAGCTATGGCATATAAATGCGCATAGCGACCGGTGCCAGCATGGTAGGTAAACATTGGATTTTAGGATTATTGAGATATTGGGAAAATCCTACAATGCTGCAGTGAGCACCAAAGTTGTGACAAAATAACACAAAGAAACTGCATTTATTTTTATTTATTAATAAAGGTGAGTACACATCTGCGAGGAGTGCTGATAGCGCTACGGTACATTTGTGCTCCGTACAAACATGATTTAACAAATACCTAATTTGAACCTCTGTTCAGCAATAGCACATTAGCACAATCATCATCTTTAAGCGATCAAATTGGCCGCTGCTCTGCCGCTGAACTACTCCCGGCATGTGTGGCACCGAGTTGCCCCAATATTGCCGCTCCGATAAAATGTGTCCACACTTTGTTTATGAGAACCAGTGAAAGTTACAAGCATGCTATGGGGCGAGCTAGGCAAACTCACCACTGACATAGTATCCCGCATATTGTGTGAAACTCATATGCCAAAATAATTTCGCCATTCCATAAATCTTTAATTCAACCTGTATTGTCTTGAGGGGAGGGATAGGGAAATTTCGCCATTCCATAAATCTTTAATTCAACCTGTATTGTCTTGAGGGGAGGGATAGGGAGGGCAGTAGAGAGAAGGGGCAGTAGAGAGAAGGGGCAGTAGAGGGGAGGGAGAGGAGAAGAGGGGAAAGGGGAGGGAAAGATGATTTTCCTTATGGTTAACCCCTGACAGCCTGACACTTTGTTTCTCATTTGAACAAACGAAGAGAGTTCCCAAGTTGGTCCAGTGGTAACGCGCTTGCTTGCCATGCAGAAGGTCCCGGGTTCGAATCCCACCATCGACAAAAATTTGTAACTCGTTTCGATTGCAAATATTTCAACGGGTTACTTTCTGGTGTTCTCGTGTTGACCCAGCACCAAAATTTGTACTCGTTTTTCGATTGCAAATATTTCACCGGGTTACTTTCTGGTGTTCTCGTGTTGACCCAGCACCTAAATTTTGTACTCGTTTCGATTGCAAATATTTCAACGGGTTACTTTCTGGTGTTCTCGTGTTGACCCAGCACCTAAATGGGAAGTATTGTGTCTCTTCTCGCCCATCTGATGAGAGGCATACTACGGGATGGGCATGCTACATGCCAAAAAAATGAGAAAAAAACCCGCTCCAAAGGAACAAGTCTGGTACAAAAGAAACGCCAAAGTTTCAAGACTGTTCAAGAGTCACAGACAACAAATTTAATTTCAGGCAGGGTGCACACTGAAGAAACACATTTGACGAAACTGATTTTATACAAAGTGAAATCCAGGTTGCAAGCAACAGATAGATAAAAAGTCTCCAGAGAACTCTGCCTGGGGATTCGTGGGTCATCTCTTCCCAATTGTTGAGATTTTTCACTTTCCAGTCTCGTCAATTCGTTTTTCCAGCAGCTATACGAGGTCTACCTGGAACCACCCATAACTCCTCATTCTAAACAATATTGGCGTTTAACTGAACAACCAAGCAACCACCATGGTGGTGCCTTATCCATCCAACACAACCAATATATAACGCACAAACAATTAATTTCTTGAAGAAGTACGTGACATGGAGCATATTGAAAGTAACAGAACATGTCATTGGTGATAGAATAGTCATATGTATAGCAGTAGTGCTGACAAGTTATACAATATCCTCAGCAAATATATGAGTTATGGAAGAACATGCCAATGTGATTAAAACATACGTAAGGAAAACGTGAAAGATAATGTTCCACCATGACCTAGTGACGCCATAGCCCAACATGGGGCTTAATATCCGTGGAATGACATAGTAAAAGACGGAGCCAATACAATATCCATGGAAAGCTTGCTGACAAGTTATACAATATCCTCAGCAAATATATGAGTTATGGAAGAACATGCCAATGTGATTAAAACATACGTAAGGAAAACGTGCAAGATAATGTTCCACCATGACCTAGTGACGCCATAGCCCAACATGGGGCTTAACATCCGTGGAATGACATAGTAAAAGACGGAGCCAATACAATATCCATGGAAATGGCCCAACAGAGGATTAACTTCTATGGAAGATTTCCAAAAACCTCCATTCAAACATCATTGAAAGTGGAGAAAACATGGTTCCACAAGAATAGCTCGAAGTCATGTCCAGAATCTCAGATCAAATATTTTTGGACTGTGTGAAAGAAAATGAATATGAAAAGATAATTTATTTAGTGACTTGGAAAAAATCTTCGTTCTCTATTAGGTATGGAAAAACTCGTCGACAGAAAAGATGTTGCAAAGCTCTGTAGCGTGTGGTGAAAAATTTCGGATTTTAGTCGTCGAAAACTCATAAAGCTCATATCGTATCATGAGCCTTAAGCAACCAGACTTTTTGCATTGTCCAAAAGAAGCAACAATTCCAAAAACCAATTTCTCGACAATCACAGAATTCCCGCCTTCGCGAGAACTGACAGCCACAGACACTACTGACAGTGGTCATATGGTTGTGGTCACTTTCTCTCTCCAAACCGGACGCTATAGTTTTGGCTGTCGTCATTTTCCTCTCGGGGTTTTCTCTAATCACGTTCGTCTCTCCACGATGACAAAATAAATGGTGTCCGCGTACGATTCCATTGAATCTCTCTGTGTTTCCACAGTTGGTTTTCGATGGTCAGTTTTTGATGCCAAAACACGTTTTGAGGTCCCTAGAGCCTAAATCCAAAGTTTCAGCCATTGGTCCGTGTGTGTATCTCTGTGTCTGTCTGTAAACAAAATATCTCGAGAACGGTTATCAGCTGGAGACTTGAAATTTGGTATGTAGTTCACAAATGTGACAAGGATGCAACAGAAAACGTTTAATTAAGATGGGTGTCAGTTGGTTTCCATTTCAATTGATAATTGCTCGTTTAGATTTGACAATCTCGCATTGTGTTCCTGGTGAAGTGTTTCTGTTGTGGTGTGGCTTCTATTATGATCACCGATATTATTGAATTATATACAGGGTGTACCAGACCCAGTGGTGTAACATTTATCGTAATTTATTGTTTTTGGTCTTTTACTTTTTTACTTGAATCGCCATAACTCCTAAGCGGTTATTCAGATTTTCATGATTTTTGGCAAACACCTTTAGCAAATACACGGGCCTTTGGTAAAGCACTCGGAAAAACTGGCCTATTCACAGTGCTATACTGAGTGCGTACCAACCAATAAACCACCTGGAACCAAGGTCCAATGCCCATAGTCCACCGAGTGATATAAGCAAGACGTGATAGAGCCCTGTCTCTTCTTGTGTCATTTCCAGGAGACGAGACAAAATCCATTTCTAGTCTCATCGTCCACCCTGTAGGGATATTATTTCACAACCTCCACAGTTGGTTTCCATTTCAATTGATAATTGCTCGTTTAGATTTGACAATCTCGCATTGTGTTCCTGGTGAAGTGTTTCTGTTGTGGTGTAGCTTCTATTATGATCACCGAAATTATTGAATTATACAGGGTGTACCAGACCGAGTGGTGTAACATTTATCGTAATTTATTGTTTTTGGTCTTTCACTTTTTTACTTGAATCGCCATAACTCCTAAGCGGTTATTCAGATTTTTATGATTTTTGGCAAACACTTTTAGCAAAGACACGGGCCTTTGGTAAAGCACTCGGAAAAACTGGCCTATTTACAGTGCTATGCTGAGTGCGTATTACCAACCAATAAACCACCTGGGACCAAGGTCCAATGCCCATAGTCGACCGAGTGATATAAGCAAGACGTGATAGAGCCCTGTCTCTTCTCGTATCATTTCCAGGAGACGAGACAAAATCCATTTCTAGTCTCATCGTCCACCCTGTAGGGATATTATTTCACAACCTCTGGTATACTCTGGTGACGGATGACTTGTGTTTTCTACATTCATACAAATTGGTTCACTTTGGTCTGGTGCTTCTGCTGGTGTTATCAGTTTATCATTTAGATCTGCAGAATAGACTACTAACTGTAGACTCATTATCGTTTTCTGGATGCTTACCCGCTTTTTCTTCTCCTCTAGTATTGTGGATCCCTAATTGTCTCTGCTCGTTGATAACGATCTGGTTGATTAAACGATTTCTTTATTGTTATTGTTTAATTCGATGATTCGACTAATGACGCTGTTTAAGAGGTACGATTGTAATGGAGGAAAAGAAAAGTGGGTAATGTAGGCATGTACAATCGTACATAGAATTGGATTCTAAAACACTATATATTAAATGTATAGTGCGAACGACACACGACTTTCTGTTCCCTTGGGAAATTTCGGTGCTTAGCTCATTAGGAATTGCCAAAAATTGAACATGCTCTTTGTTTGATGACAGCAATGCTGAGGGGGAACAAACTACTCAAAGTGTTTGAAAATGTACTCCATCTTCACCTTTGTTATACGCTATAACGCTTTTTATGACAAAATAAATAAGACATCACTTCTCATTGTTAACTCAGAACAGAATATTTCAAAAGTGGCTTAACGTGAATATTTCAAAAGTGACTTAACGTAGAACGCCAGATAAATCTTCTTCTGCAAATTTATCTAAAGGACTCTTTGTTTGATGATAGCAATGGGAAACATCTTGAATTGTTTGAAAATGTGCTCAATCTTCACCTTTGTTGTATGTAACGCTATAGATAGGTATAGGTGCATGCTATCAGCTATGCTACGCTATTCATGTAAGCGTTTTTAACAGAAAATTAATTAGACAAGAAAGTAGAAGGTAAAAGATTACTTCTCATTATCTGCGAATATGTCAAAATACAAGTGGCAGTGACCAACATTTCTGGATTGTTAAGAAGCAATGTTTCAAATGTTTTGCTGGTAGGTGCTAGGCTTTAGTGAACAATTTCGCGCGGAGAAACTAATAAACTGAAAATACATAAATAAATAATAAAAGAAAACAAGAAAAAAAAAAAATATCCCATTTGGCAATCAGCGCTATGAAATGGAGCGCAAACACTTTCAGAAGAGACAATAGCTCCCGTGTTATTCTTGAGAGGTGTTTATTAGTTGCGAACAAAATGTTCAGGAACATGCCAGGAAGGACAACGTGACATTGGAAAGGTGTACTAATTTCGGACACTTCGAAAATTCCGAAAGAGCTTTTACATATGAGAAACCTCGAAGATAGATTAGGGTCAAAACTGTCAAAGACGGTATGAATCGGATTGGTAAGACTTTGATTACTTTCCTGCTTTCCTTCAATGTCCTTCTCTGTAGTTTGGGCGTCTTGTAAAATAAAGACCATCATAGGCTGAAATCATGTAAAATAAAGACCTGGAATAGGCTTCCTCTTTCATTTTCCTGTTTTCCGCAAAATTAACAATTCCAACGTCCACCATTTCTTTTCCTTCCCTCATTAGTATGCAAAAGGTCGTTTGGTTCTCAATTAGTATTCCACCCTGTCAGAGTTGGGTGTCCGGAGTTTACCGATACGAGTGTTGTTCTGTTAAGATCTGTGCCCTAAATCACCAAAGTATGGAAAAGTATCTTTCAAGTGTAATAGTCAATGGAAAAGCAGAATTTTGAATTTGGACAAATCATATCGAAATATGGAATTGTAAATAACTTTTCCATACTTCGGTGATTTAGGGCACAGCTGATTAATTGGGAAGGCCTAGCTAGCTAGACAATGGTACCAGCTATACCAGCGCAGGTTAAACAATGGAAAATCCCTGCCCGAAGATATGGGTATAGTATAGGCATTCAGATGCACTGCAACAATAACTTTGCACTTAGCAAGCATTGGACGTGTTGGTCATTTGGTCACCATGCGATGGTGGTAGGCTGGTAGGTAGATACTCAGCTACTATACTCAATACCTCATTGAATGGCTAAGAAGATCGTATGAGTAGACAAACACAATGAATTGTTGACGAATAGAGAGTAAAACCACCGTCCAGGAAGGTAAAACACATCAGTAATTATACACACAAGCGTCCAATGTAGCAGTTGTTTCATCGCTACGAAATAAAAACGGCGGTGAAACACTCATCTTTAAAAAAAAAAAAAAACACCGTCCAGGAGGGTAAAACACATCAGTAATTATACGGTATTAGCCCTGAACCAAGTTAGAAACAATCTGGGTGATGTTGATGGATGTGGTCAAGACGCTCACCTGGTATAAGCAACCAACTGTTGTTGTGAATTTGCCTGAATGAGAACATGAATATAGACAATATGACTATAAACATAAATAAGACGTATATGACAATATATGTACGTAAATATGAACACTATGACTACAAACATGAACAAATGAACATGAACCACGTGGGTGATGTTGATGGATGTGGTCAAGACGCTCACCTGGTAAGCAACCAACTGTTGTTGTGAATTTGCCTGAATGAGAACATGAATATGGACAATATGACTATAAACATAAATAAGACGTATATGACAATATACGTAAACATAAACACTATGACTACAAACATGAACAAATGAACATGGGTGATGTTGATGGATGTGGTCAAGACGCTCACCTGGTAAGCAACCAACTGTTGTTGTGAATTTGCCTGAATGAGAACATGAATATAGACAATATGACTATAAACATAAATAAGATGTATATGACAATATACGTAAATATGAACACTATGACTACAAACATGAACAAATGAATGTGAACAACCGTATTCCCTGACATATTTCATGAACGAAACAAATTATTTCATCGTACATTACAAAACCAAGTTACATTTAACTTTGGATGCCTCCGTATTATACATAATTTATAATTATTTACAACAAAATTTACATACATATTATCACCTCCACCGTCCCCCAAACAACCTCCCTCCCTTCCCTTATATTAGCACTTTCGTCACTGTAAATCTTCATACCTCTAATGAACATCACGACCTCTCTCTCTCTCCCTCCTTCTCTTAATGTCAATGATGCCACCGTATTATACATAATTTATAATTATTTACAACAAAATTTACATACATATTATCACCTCCACCGTCCCCCAAACAACCTCCTTCCCTTATATTAGCACTTTCGTCACTGTAAATCTTCATACCTCTAATGAACATCCTCTCTCTCTCTCCCTCCTTCTCTTTATGTCAAGTTTGTCAGCATAATTTTCATCCCGGCAGATTTATAAACAGGGTGTTCAAAAAGCGTAAATGAAAACCTAGTCTCAGGAGTGTTTGGACTCTGGTCCCACTCTCTCTCTCTCTCTCTCTCTCTCTCTCTCTCTCTCTCTCTCTCTCTCTCTCTCTCTCTCTCTCTCCCTCCTTCTCTTAATGTCAATTTTGTCAGCATAATTTTTATCCCGGCAGATTTATAAACAGGGTGTTCAAAAAGCGTAAATGAAAACCTATAGTCTCAGGAGTGTTTGTACTTTGGGCCCATTGAAATCAACCCTTTGGTTGCGTTAATTTTTGGATACCCTGTATAACCACGCGGTATTAGCAACTATCTGTTCGCCCCAAGATTCGCAAAAAGACAAAATATTTTCTGGATTCAAACCTGGAACTCCAGAATACAATACCGTTGCTCAGGTCTGGTAGTTTTTCTGGAATCTGTGAATCATTTTAAGGAGGATTCTCTATCATAGTTTTCAGACAGTTGTAGACAGGTAAGATAATTTAAAGTGACGAAAGTGCTATATTTGTTTGTACATAAATACGTACATATAGAGTCCATATTTCCCATCTCCCAAGAGAGATATAGGTACTCGCACATATTAGGCATGGAGTATGGAGTGTACTGGTATGGTGATGAGTTCACAAATTGTTCGCTGATTTTCATTTCCACTGACAGGATATTGTGTTTATTTAAATTTTCGTCACTTCTATTCTAGTTCTATTCTATTTATGTACTACATTCTATTCTATTCGATATAGTCCACGCCCTACTTCTACACAATGTCAATTATTCAAACAACATACTATGTTCAACATAAAATTACAGATGGACAAAGCGAGTTTTAAGTTTTAACAAGAATCTCACTCCGAGGCTTAGGTGTAGGGGCAAGTAGCCCTAAAGGATGGGTTAAGCTTATACGAATTTAAGTTTGGTTTAACCATTTTGATGCATATCACATTGTTTCTTTCTTTCACCCTTAGAATTTGTTCTTTTTGGATGTTTGGGTCTATTAGATTTTGGATCCGATTAAGCCTTCGGGAGCCCTATTTCCTCAAATAGTTCTGCAGTTCACTGAATCATGCTGAATGCTGATATAGTACTATGTGACCTATGTGTAGTAGGTGTTTATGTACGTATATATCTATATCTACTGTTAAATTCTTCAGAGAAAAATAGAAGAGAGAGAGGAGTCGGTATTTATGTACGAGTATATCTACTGTTGAATTCTTCAGAGAAAAATAGAAGAGAGAGAGAGAGGCATTGCTAGGATTCAAACCTGGGTCTCCTGGGTGCAAGGCCAGTGTGATACTCACTAGGCTACAGTTTTGGATCCGATTAAGGATTAAGCCTTCGCGAGCCCTATTTCCTCAAATAGTTCTACAGTTCACTGAACCATGCTGAATGCTGATATAGTAAATAGTACTATGTAGTAGGTGTTTATGTACGTATATCTACTGTTGAATTCTTCAGAGAAAAATAGAAGAGAGAGAGAGACAGAGAGAGAGAGAGAGAGAGAGAGAGAGAGAGAAGAAAATTAATTACACCATATAAAAAATGAAAATGTTATAAAATTTAATAAACAAGAAGGAAAAACCGAGAAAGCAAAGAGGATAAGGGAGGGAAGGAAAGAGGATAAGGAAGGGAAGAGGGAAGGAAATGAAAATGTTATAAAATTTAATAAACAAGAAGGAAAAACCGAGAAAGCAAAGAGGATAAGGGAGGGAAGGAAAGAGGATAAGGAAGGGAAGAGGGAAGGAAAGAGGAAGAAAAAATAATCAAAAACAAGAACGATGCGATGAATAATATGTATTAGGTAGGTTTGAAGAGAGGAAGGAAGTGGAGGAAGGAACGGAGGAAGAGGAGGAAGGAACGGAGGAAGAGGAGGAAGGAACGGAGGAAGAGGAGGAAGGAACGGAGGAAGAGGAGGAAGGAACGGAGGAAGAGGAGGAAGGAATGGAGGAAGAGGAGGAAGGAATGGAGGAAGGAACGGAGGAAGGGGAGGAAGGAATGGAGGAAGGAACGGAGGAAGGGGAGGAAGGAACGGAGGAAGGGGAGGAAGAGGAGGAAGGAACGGAGGAAAAGGAGGAAGAAACGGAGGAAGAGGAGGAAGGAACGGAGGAAGGGACGGAGGAAGGAACGGAGGAAGAGGAGGAAGGAACGGAGGAAGAGGGGGAAGGAACGGAGGAAGAGGAGGAAGGAACGGAGGAAGAGGAGGAAGGAATGGAGGAAGGAACGGAGGAAGGGGAGGAAGGAATGGAGGAAGGAACGGAGGAAGGGGAGGAAGGAACGGAGGAAGGGGAGGAAGAGGAGGAAGGAACGGAGGAAGAGGAGGAAGGAACGGAGGAAGAGGAGGAAGGAACGGAGGAAGAGGAGGAAGGAACGGAGGAAGAGGAGGAAGGAATGGAGGAAGGAACGGAGGAAGGGGAGGAAGGAATGGAGGAAGGAACGGAGGAAGGGGAGGAAGGAACGGAGGAAGGGGAGGAAGAGGAGGAAGGAACGGAGGAAGAGGAGGAAGGAACGGAGGAAGAGGAGGAAGGAACGGAGGAAGAGGAGGAAGGAACGGAGGAAGGGGAGGAAGAGGAGGAAGGAACGGAGGAAGAGGAGGAAGGAACGGAGGAAGGGGAGGAAGGAACGGAGGAAGGGGAGGAAGGAACGGAGGAAGGGGAGGAAGAGGAGGAAGGAACGGAGGAAGAGGAGGAAGGAACGGAGGAAGAGGCAGAGGAAAGGGAAAAGGAAGGGATAGGAATTTAATTTTTAATCTATGCGAAATATGCAAACGGGTGTAATATGGACCGAAATATGCAAGATAGCGGGGGTGTATCAGGGACTGAAATATGCGCACATCCTGGTAAGGCAAGAATGCATTATTAAATGTTAAGTAAGAAGCAAAAAACGTGAAGGCAACAGTATTTTCTACGTATATTCAAAGGTGAATAAGTCAGCTCCCATGGCGTAGTGGTCACTGCGCTCGCCTTGCACGCGGGAGACCCGGGTTCGATTCCCGGCGGAGTCAAGAAATTTGTATCATGCAAATGATTGATTCCGTGACTGGCTGTTGCGGGGCCCACTCAGCCTCGTGAGGAAAATGAGTAGCTATGACATATAAATGCGCATAGCGACCGGTGCCAGCATGGTAGGTAAACATTGGATTTTAGGATTATTGAGATATTGGGAAAATCCTACAATGCTGCAGTGAGCACCAAAGTTGTGACATAATAACACAAAAAAACTGCATTTACATTTAAAATTTAGCGTGCTTGGAATCTGGACGGGTAGCTCGTCGCCGAATGTAAAAACCTGATTACGAAAAAAAAAAATAATAATAATAATAATAATAATAAATAAATAAAAAAATAGCAGTTATACAGTGATATTAATACTAACCTTCTTGGGAGAGCTTGTTGCCAAATAAAGGGTAAAACCTCCGTCAGTAAAAACCCCAGCAGTAATACAGTGACGTTAACTCCTAGAAAAAAATATTTACCTCTGATGGAAACGCTCGCCTTGCACGCGGGAGACCCGGGTTTGATTCCCGGCGGGGGCAAGAAATTTTGTATCATGCAAATGATTGATTCCGTGACTGGCTGTTGCGGGGCCCACTCAGCCTCGTGAGGAAAATGAGTAGCTATGGCATATAAATGCGCATAGCGACCGGTGCCAGCATGGTAGGTAAACATTGGATTTTAGGATTATTGAGATATTGGGAAAATCCTACAATGCTGCAGTGAGCACCAAAGTTGTGACAAAATAACACAAAGAAACTGCATTTATTTTTATTTATTAATAAAGGTGAGTACACATCTGCGAGGAGTGCTGATAGCGCTACGGTACATTTGTGCTCCGTACAAACATGATTTAACAAATACCTAATTTGAACCTCTGTTCAGCAATAGCACATTAGCACAATCATCATCTTTAAGCGATCAAATTGGCCGCTGCTCTGCCGCTGAACTACTCCCGGCATGTGTGGCACCGAGTTGCCCCAATATTGCCGCTTCGATAAAATGTGTCCACACTTTATTTATGAGAACCAGTGAAAGTTACAAGCATACTATAGGGCGAGCTAGGCGAACTCACCACTGATATAGTATCCCGCATATTGTGTGAAACTCATATGCCAAAAAAATGAGAAAAAAACCCGCTCCAAAGGAACAAGTCTGGTACAAAAGAAACGCCAAAGTTTCAAGACTGTTCAAGAGTCACAGACAACAAATTTAATTTCAGGCAGGGTGCACACTGAAGAAACACATTTGACGAAACTGATTTTATACAAAGTGAAATCCAGGTTGCAAGCAACAGATAGATAAAAAGTCTCCAGAGAACTCTGCCTGGGGATTCGTGGGTCATCTCTTCCCAATTGTTGAGATTTTTCACTTTCCAGTCTCGTCAATTCGTTTTTCCAGCAGCTATACGAGGTCTACCTGGAACCACCCATAACTCCTCATTCTAAACAATATTGGCGTTTAACTGAACAACCAAGCAACCACCATGGTGGTGCCTTATCCATCCAACACAACCAATATATAACGCACAAACAATTAATTTCTTGAAGAAGTACGTGACATGGAGCATATTGAAAGTAACAGAACATGTCATTGGTGATAGAATAGTCATATGTATAGCAGTAGTGCTGACAAGTTATACAATATCCTCAGCAAATATATGAGTTATGGAAGAACATGCCAATGTGATTAAAACATACGTAAGGAAAACGTGAAAGATAATGTTCCACCATGACCTAGTGACGCCATAGCCCAACATGGGGCTTAATATCCGTGGAATGACATAGTAAAAGACGGAGCCAATACAATATCCATGGAAAGCTATGGCCCAACAGAGGATTAACTTCTATGGAAGATTTCCAAAAACCTCCATTCAAACATCATTGAAAGTGGAGAAAACATGGTTCCACAAGAATAGCTCGAAGTAATGTCCAGAATCTAAGATCAATAATTAGCTATGGAAAAACTCGTCGACAGAAAAGATGTTGCAAAGCTCTGTAGCGTGTGGCAATGGCGACATTGAAACAGAATTCAAAATTTCGGATTTTAGTCGTCGAAAACTCATAAAGCTCATATCATATCATAAGCCTTAAGCAACCAGACTTTTTGCATTATCCAAAAGAAGCAACAATTTCAAAAACCAATTTCTCGACAATCACAGAATTCCCGCCTTCGCGAGAACTGACAGCCACAGACACTAGGATGCTACTACACAGGCCACATGCGTCTAATGTAGCAGTTGTTTCATTGCTACGAAATAAAAACGGCGGTGGAACACTCATCTTTTAAATAGAAAAAAAGTTCTTATTTGATTTTTCTTCTGTTGGTCTGTAGGTAACTCTGTTTGATTGTACTCCCGAACGGTTGGCCCGATTTTGATTCAATTTGGCAAAAATGTTTAACAAAAAAGGGAATTTCTCATGAGATTTTGGGGTCCCTAAAGTGAGCCTTTTAGGAATTCTTCGTTTCGCCATAAATCTCGAACGGGTTGTTCGATTTTTGTGAACTTTGGCAACCCCCAAAGGGCACAACCGTATTTTTCAAGTAGGTATTTTTTTCTGCAGACATCTAGGTACCTGTAAAGAGAGGTTTCACCTGACTGCACGAACAAGAGTCAAGTAATTACCAGTTAAGTCTGTTGTCCATAACGTCATACAACACCAAAAGGGGTTAAAGACTTATGATACATTGTGTGTTCTTAGTATGCTGTCATACTATAGTATGCTGTGGCTGTCATGCTACGAAGATTTCGCATATGTTTTATTATGTTCCAAATGTTTTATGTAGTTATAATAAATGAGAGTAGAAGTAGTATTAGAACATTTAATGGAGCCAGGAGCAGCTCTAGATACTCGAGTGTTTCCAACAAAAGATGCCAAAATTTCGTCAAATTTTAAAAACTGGAACTATGAAATTTGGGCTGTAATGGTAGGATTCTATCTTTCATAGTTAGCTTTTCCGCCCAACCGTATATTCAAAGAAGATGATATCAGAGGGTACCTAAATATTTTACTGCTTTGGAGACTGCTCTTGAAATAAACATCTCCCTTTGCACTTCAAATTTTAACAAATCTTTTGACGTATGGCCCCATTCATGATGCATTCTCTTCTCTACAATATCACACCATATACACCATGGAACATGGCTATTTTAATTAGTCCATGTATCCACCCCTGGTGAGTGATGGTGCATCTGCTTGCATTTACATTAATCCTGTACCAGCATAATTATGTAAAACTAAAAATCCCTTCGTCATCTGATGGTGCATCTGCTTGCATTTACATTAATCCTGTACCAGCATAATTATGTAAAACTAAAAATCCCTTCGTCATCTTTCGCTGAAACCACTATTTCTCTCATATCGTCTAATGTATTGCTCCGAAATAAAAACGGCGGTGGAACACTCATCTTTTTTTTTTTTTTTAAGTTCTTATTTGATTTGTCTTCTGTTGGTCTGTAGGTAACTCTGTTTGATTGTACTCCCGAACGGTTGGCCCGATTTTGATTAAATTTGGCAAAAATGTTCAACAAAAAAAAGGGAATTTCTCATTAGATTTTGGGGTCCCTATAGTGAGCCTTTTAGAAATTCTTCGTTTCGCCATAAATCTCGAACGTGTTGTTCGATTTTTCTGAACTTTGGCAACCCCCAAAGGGCACAACCGTATTTTTCAAGGAGGTATTTTTTTCTGCAGACATCTAGGTACCTGTAAAGAGAGGTTTCACCTGACAGCACGAACAAGAGTCAAGGAATTACCAGTTAAGTCTGTTGTCCATAACGTCACACAATACCAAAAGGGGTTAAAGACTTATGATACATTGTGTGTTCTTAGTATGCTGTCATGCTATAGTATGCTGTGGCTGTCATGCTACGAAGATTTCGCATATGTTTTATTATGTTCCAAATGTTTTATGTAGTTATAATAAATGAGAGTAGAAGTAGTATGAGAACATTTAATGGAGCCAGGAGCAGCTCTAGATACTCGAGTGTTTCCAACAAAAGATGCCAATTTCGTCAAATTTTAAAAAAACGGGAACTGTGAAATTTGGGCTGTAATGGCAGGATTCTATCTTTCATAGTTAGCTTTTCCGCCCAACCGTATATTCAAAGAAGATATTATCAGAGGGTACCTAAATATTTTACTGCTTTGGAGACTGCTCCTGAAAGAAACATCTCCCTTTGCACTTCAAATTTCAACAAATCTTTTGACGTATGTCCCCATTCATGATATATTCTCTTCTCTACAATATCACACCATATACAGTACATCATGAAACATGGCTATTTTAAACATTGTTGCCCAGGCAGAAACTTTCGCAGAAGTGGAGACAACACTAACAGATGCCCTGAAAACAATGACAGCATACTACAAAATGAATTTCCTTAAGCCAAACCCGGGAAAAACCCAAGTATGCTCTTTCCACCTCCGAAACAGAGAAGCGGACAGAAAACTGAACATCCAATGGTGTGGTGAAACTCTCGAACATTGTCCCACTCCTAAATACCTCGGAGTAGGCGAAATAAATTATTAAACGAACAAATGAAAATAATAAAAGAAAAAAAGACAACGCCAACAATTTTGTCACCATTCTTACGGATTTTTATTCGAAATTGTCTGAATCTAAAGGGCAAACTATCGACCCGAAACAACATTCTCCGCAAGTTGGTCAACCAAAAATGGGGCGCTCAACCTGCCACTTTGAGAACATCTGCTTTGGCACTCTGTGTTTCTGCAGCAGAATATGCTGCACCAGTTTGGGAGGCATCAGCACATGCGAAACACGTAAATGTAGCTATCAACGAGTCAGCTAGAATCATTAGTGGATGTCTGAGACCCACACCCATCTCTAAGCTCTACCCCCTCATAGGTATCGCTCCACCTGATATCAGGAGGGAAGTTGCCAGAGATGTGGAACGGAAAAAACAGATGTGGTGCATCTGCTTGCATTTACATTAATCCTGTACCAGCATAATTATGTAAAACTAAAAATCCCTTCGTCATCTTTCGCTGAAACCACCATTTCTCTCATAATATGTTGGGCAGAAGTAGACAGCATGATAGCAAATGTGCTCTCTGCTCTCCACCTATTAAACACTAAGGTGACGTTTTATTAGCTGCGAACATGACGACCTTAGTGGCGAAATAAATTATTAAACGAACAAATGAAAATAATAAAAGAAAAAAAGACAACGCCAACAATTTTGTCACCATTCTTACGGATTTTTATTCGAAAGAACACGACTTTTGTTCCAATTTTTAAATGAGAAAATGATAATACAGGTTTGCTCTGGTTTGGATACCATTTCAAATTCGTAGGTTCAGTACAAGAGCCCTACAATCCTACATATTTAGAGAGGTAAAAAGAGCAATGCTTATTTAGATAGGCATTCTGTAATGTTATGTTTCTTCTGTTTCATGGTATATTAAGGATGTTTTTAAATATTCTTTGGTCTACAAACAAATTTAATGGTTTTCTCTAAATGTCGCTTACATCTTACCGAAAAAGCGGTCTCAATCATATTCGAAATATATTCAACCCAACCTCCGTGGTATAGTGGTTAGCGCGATAAACTTCGGATCTGGAGGTTGGTGGTTCGAGTCCAAGTCAAGTCATGAAAATTAGCAAAGTATTATGTTGAACACAATGAAAATTCCTGAAATTCCTCTTGAATTCTAAGCAAAATGCGACCTGAATTCTGATGAAAACAAAGTGTCTCTCCGCTTCTCTCTCTCTCTCTCTCTCTCTTTCACCTTGTCAAATCCCAACTCACGTCATGTTAAGAAAATCATGTAAAAATCTTAGCCTGCCCGCTAAGGCCCTACGAGGATGACCCCGTTATCAGTTTATCATTTAGATCTGCAGAATAGACTACTAACTGTAGACTCATTATCGTTTTCTGGATGCTTACCCGCTTTTTCTTCTTCTCTGGTATTGTGGATCCCTAATTGTCTCTGCTCGTTAATAATGATGTGGTTGATTAAACGATTTCTTTGTTGTTATTGTTTAATTCGATGATTTGACTAATGACGCTGTTTAAGAGGTACGATTGTAATGGAGGAAAAGAAAAGTGGGTAATGTAGGCATGTACAATTGTACATAGAATTGGATTCTAAAACACTATTAAATGTATAGTGCGAACGACACACGACTTTCTGTTCCCTTTGGAAATTTCGGTGCTTAGCTCATTAGGAATTGCCAAAAATTGAACATGCTCTTTGTTTGATGACAGCAATGCTGAGGGGGAACAAACTACTCAAAGTGTTTGAAAATGTACTCCATCTTCACCTTTGTTATACGCTATAACGCTTTTTATGACAAAATAAATAAGACATCACTTCTCATTGTTAACTCAGAACAGAATATTTCAAAAGTGGAAGTGACTTAACGTAGAACGCCAGATAAATCTTCCTCTGCCAATTTATCTAGAGGGCCCTTTGTTTGATGATAGCAATGGGAAACATCTTGAATTGTTTGAAAATGTGCTCAATCTTCACCTTTGTTGTATGTAACGCCATAGATAGGTATAGGTGCATGCTATCAGCTATGCTACGCTATTCATGTAAGCGTTTTTAACACAAAATTAATTAGACAAGAAAGTAGAAAGTAAAAGATCAATTCTCATTATCTGCGAATATGTCAAAATACAAGTGGCAGTGACCAACATTTCTGGATTGTTAAGAAGCAATGTTTCAAATGTTTTGCTGCTAGGTGCTGTGACAGTGACCAACATTTCTATATTGTTAAGAAGCAATGTTTCAAATGTTTTGCTGCTAGGTGCTGTGACAGTGACCAACATTTCTAGATTGTTAAGAAGCAATGTTTCAAATGTTTTGCTGGTAGGTGCTAGGCTTTAGTGAACAATTTCGCACGGAGAAACTAATAAACTGAAAATACATAAATAAATAATAAAAGAAAAATAAAATTAAAAGAAAAAAAAAAAAAAATATCCCATTTGGCAATCAGCGCTATGAAATGGAGCGCAAACACTTTCAGAAGAGACAATAGCTTCCGTGTTATTCTTGAGAGGTGTTTATTAGTTGCGAACAAAATGTTCAGGAACATGCCAGGATGCCAGGAAGGAAAACGTGACATTGGAAAGGTGTACTAATTTTGGACACTTCGAAAATTCCGAAAGAGCTTTTACATATGAGAAACTTCGAAGATAGATTAGGGTCAAAACTGTCAAAGAGGGTATGAATCGGATTGGTAAGACTTTGATTACTTTCCTTCAATGTCCTTTTCTGTAGTTTGGGCGTCTTGTAAAATAAAGACCATCCTCTTTCATTTTCCGCAAAATTAACAATTCGAACGTTCACCATTTCTTTTCCTTCCCTCATTAGTATGCAAAAGGTCGTTTGGTTCTCAATTAGTATTCCACCCTGTCAGAGTTGGGTGTCCGGAGTTTACCGAGTGTTGTTCTGTTAAGATCTGCTGATTAATTGGGAAGGCCTAGCTAGCTATAGACATTTAAAGTCTGGCTGTGAAGATCTTTCACGTTTCTTCTATAATTACTTTTTGGCAGCCCACCTCAAGCCTTGCCGTCAGTCGAGCGGTTTTTCACAATTATCAGAACTCTCCAGTCCTCTGGTAGATTTCCAAAACGGGAATTTCCTAAATGGGACGTTGGAGGATCAAAATCAAATATCAGAAAATGGAAAGTTTAAAGTTGTTTGCTTTCAGGAAAAGGGTCCTGAATTGATAGGACATATTATGGGATCTGAAAACCACAGCATCTTCCAAAAATGTCGTAATGTCTGTAATTTTTTTCTGCCCATGGAATGAAAAAGGCTGAGGAGTAGAGAGGGGCAGACTTTCACAGTTCTTCATGGAATAGGCTTCCAAATCCTCTGGCACTGAAGAGGTTGGACTATTTTATATTATTTTTTTGTAATTTAATTTCGCCATTCCATAAATCTTTAATTCAAACTGTATTGTCTTGAGGGAAAGGGTATGAAGAGGGATAGGGAGGGCAGTAGAGGGGAGAGAGAGATAGGGGAGGGGAGATGGAGAGGGGAAGGGGAGGGGAAGATGATAGTTTTCCTTATGGTTAACCCGGTGAATGTGGCACACTTCAAGATCCTGCTCATTTACTTGTATGTCCTCTGTTGGAGAAACCCTGCACGGAGCTAGATCTTTTGCATGCTAATGACACGGCCATCCAGACCGCTCTTTTCTGGATGGACAAGATTTGACGACCGAGCTGGACACGGAAAGTAAAGTAAGTATTCGAAAGAAAACGACTTTTGTTCCAATTTTTAAATGAGAAAATGATAATACAGGTTTGCCCTGATTTGGATACCATTCGAATTCGTAGGTTCAGTACAAGAGCCCTACAATCCTACATATTTAGAGAGGTAAAAAGAGCAATGCTTATTTAGATAGGCATTCTGTAGTATGTATGTTTCTTCTGTTTCATAGTATATTAATGATGATGTTTTTAAATATTCTTTGGTCTACAAACAAATTTAATGGTTTTCTCTAAATGTCGCTTACATCTTACCGAAAAAGCGGTCTCAATCATATTCGAAATATATTCAACCCAACCTCCGTGGTGTAGTGGTTAGCGCGATAAACTTCGGATCTGGAGGTTGGTGGTTCGAATCCAAGTCAAGTCATGAAAATTAGCAAAGTATTCTGCTGAACAGAATGAAAATTCCTGAAATTCTATGCAAAATGCGACCTGAATTCTGATGAAAACATTGTGTCTCTCTGCTTCTCTCTCTCTCTCTCTCTCTCTCTCTCTCTCTCTCTCTCTCTCTCTCTCTCTCTCTCTCTCTCTCTCTCTTTCACCTTGTCAAATCACAACTCACGTCATGTTAAGAAAATCATGTAAAAATCTTAGGCTGCCCGCTAAGGCCCTACGAAGATGACCCCATTAAACATCTCTCTCCCTTATGGAGGAAAATAAAGAGAAATCTAGCAACAAAAAACTAAATATTTGTTTCTCTTCATAGTTATTCATGCAGTTGAAGGGAAAAGTTTTTTTTATTAAATAAGATTAGTAAGAACTTTTAATAATAATAATCCAGGATATTGCTGCGTTTATACAATACATAGTAAATAGGACAATCTTAATTTTATATTATACCTACCTACTTGTATGTAACTATTTATATTTTACTAATAATGAAACTTTGGCTGAAAAATGCAGGGAAAATAATAAAGCAAGGCTTGAAGTTTTAATTATATCCATATCCAGATAGGCAGGTATGTTGAGAGTATAAGGCTTTACTCCAACATTACTTTCCCACATAGAATAGCTCTCCTAGAAGCTAATCCTGACCAGGATTAAATGATAATCCGAGTTTAAAATTCGGCCCCTAATAGTCGATTTCTGGCATTTGATACCAACTTTCCCCATTTCAAGAACTAGCTTGAACTCCCATGAACTTGCATGCAAGTTACACTTGAACGTGAAGTCATTTGCATGTCCAAACCACAGGTGAGACTGCTTAAAAAATCTGAGACGAATGGCATTGCTTATTTTTTTTTTTTCTTCAATTATTATTATTAACAAGTTTCCATTTATATTTGATAGACAAAAAAACTCAGAACATACATTTTTCATATAAATGGTATACCCATCCGTATAAGCAGAGCTTGTGCCACGGATGGGGAATAATATTTCTTGAGACGAACAATAATATTTCTTGAGACGAACTGAGCGGTTTTTGACCTGATTTAGAGACTTATTGAAACCCTTTTTTGAGACGAGTCATAATACACCCCTCTAACCATGATTGAGGATGCTACGCGAGAAAATTCCATGAACTGGCCCCCCTATGAAGCCCCGACGTCTCTTTGCAAAATTCAATTGCCGTCGGGGTATATGCACTTTTAATGTATAAGCAACCAGCGATCGATATTTGCCTGGGTAAATAATATGCTGTAAAGATGATGTAGGTTACATATCATAATATTTATGATGCATTACAATGTAAACATCACATACTCGCTCGAGAAACGAGACTGCCTATCGAGAAAATTTACACATGAGAAGCATGTGCATCGTGTAAAATTTTTGATATTACCCAATTTACCCCATTATGTAAGCATTGTAAGCAACCTACGTGGCTGAGTAGGTATCACACTGAGCTGCTGCAGCTATTTATTGCAATTGGTTTTAAACGATTTTAAAATAGGCATGGTTTACGTGATTATATGCGTAAAAACACATATATACATATACATATTAGAGGTAAAAACACACATATTGTAGCTCGAGGAACGAGACTGCCTATCGAGAAAATTTACACATGAGAAGCATGTGCATCGTGTAAAATTTTTGATATTACCCAATTTACCCATTATGTAGGCATTGTAAGCAAGCTACGTGGCTGAGTAGGTATCACACTAGGCTTGCACGCAGGAGGTCCGGGTTCGATTCCCGACGGGGCCGAGGTTTTTTTCGGCTCTGTGCTTGGAGTTCGAGGAGGTCCGGGTTCGATTCCCGGCGGGGCCGAGGTTTTTTTCGGCTCTGTGCTTGGAGTTCGGGGTGCACTCAGCCTCGTGAGGACATTTGAGTAGCGACCAGTGGCGGCATTACCAGTGTAAAAAGATTATTCGAATATGGAAATTGATTACAAAGGAGGCACTTAGTAATGTTGTCATATCAACACTAAAGTTGTGAAAAAGCTCTACTTTACCACAAAGAATTTGAGATTTGATTCAATTTACCCATTATGATATTCCAAGCAAGTTGCTTGAACGTAACGTCACTTGTATGTCTATAATTTATAGTTATTTTCTATTTGATCCGAGTGAATCAAATATCTTTGTTGTCATAAAGGTACGTTTGATAATGTAAAAAGATGGTCGATAAGCGCATTTGTTTCTTAAGCGACGATACCTAATTACATGAAGACGTGTTATAGTGAATTAATGTGGGCACATGATTCATTTTATTATTATTACTTATGCCTAGGTTAAAGTTTGGTTGAGCCAGCCTAGTTAGCTTAGTTGGTAGTGCGTCTGCCTTGTAAGCGCTAGGCCGCGGGTTCAATTCCCGCCCGGGGCGGATTTTATCCTGATGGGATAATGTTCGTTCTCGAACGGCTGGCTTTCTCCTATCCTGGCTTCCTTATCGTATCTACCTAATATTTATAAATTAATAAAGTATCCTATGTATCTACCTAGGTATTTACAAATAAAGTAAATAAACACCATGCTGAGATCCAATTAGTAATTATTCACTCAGAAGCTGTAGTAGTCTCGAATTACAGGGTAACCCATTATTAGAAGATTAACTTCCCAATTAGCTCATACAGGGTAGGCAATAAGACGTGCGACAAACTTCAGGGGAGTTTTCCTGGGAATATTTCACTAAATATAGACTCATCCATGGCGAAGTGGTCATTGCACTCGCCTTGCACGCGGGAGACCCGGGTTCGATTCCCGGCGGGGTCAAGAAATTTGTATCATGCAAACGATTGATACCGTGACTGGCTCTCTCTCTCTCTCTCTCTCTCTCTCTCTCTCTCTCTCTCTCTCTCTCTCTCTCTCTCTCTCTTTTCTAATTCTTTCTTGCTCTCTTCTCGCTCCATCTCACTCCCTAGCATTATGGTTATTATTTATGATGGTACTCACAGAGTATTGTGTGTGTTAATGGTTAATGGTAGATGAATAAATAACGTAAATTGCTTATCATTAAGATTTAACTGGGGGAAAGAGGAGAGGGAGAGAGAGAGAGGGAGGGGGGGAGGGGCCTGGTTGACGACTTTTGAATGACGGAGTTAAAAATTCTTATATCCACCACTTACTTTCAGACCGTCTGGAAGACCTTCTTTATCAATGACCTAGGGTCGAATTTTAAAACCGGATTACCTTTTAGGGGCGGTTAGGCTTAGAGTGTTCGGAGAGGTTTTAAGATTTTTTTTTAAAAAACTACTTTCAGTTCCTGTCTTAGTTAGTCAAACTAATTGTCCAACATTACTTTCCCACATAGAATAGCTCTCCTAGAAGCTAATCCTGACCAGGATTAAATGATAATCCGAGTTTAAAATTCGGCCCTAAGTCACCGAGGCAAATGTCAATTTATACTGATACCGATTTTTTTCCCCCCCTTTTTGTTTTTTATAGAGCGAATGTAATGCGGATTTCAAGAGACTTCTTATAGCCTTACTTTAAGCGGGAGGTAAAACCAACAGAACTAAACCCACAGGCTGGGATTTGTGAATCATAAAACCTTCGTTTCTGTTCATATTCTGCGATCTAAAATCTAAGCATATTTTGCTGTCATTGAAAAGCGGAAAACAATTGGAAGATGATAACTATTTTCAAAAACTTGGAAAAGCGGACTTTGATTGTTAGCCAAGTGTTTAACAAAATCTCTTTAGGGATGTGCTATTCATCTCGTTTTTAGCTATATCCCCTTTTTTATATTTTTTTCTTAACATAATTTACATGATAAATATTAGATATTTATTATGAATTTATTCTTCTACACATATTTTTTGCCATTTGTTCTTGCTTCTTTAGATTATCTTAGTTTTATCATCTACATAATTATATTTATATTAATTTATTTTATAATCGAGCACAGCTTTTTTTATTCTTCTCCATTGTTCTCTTCTGCAGCTTTCTTTCTTTGGATATGGCTTCTCTAGATTTCCCTTAGCCAAACGCTTCTAAATACTTATTTGCAATACATCCAGCACCTTTACTTATTAACAATAATCTACATACCTATTTGAGACTGGAATAACGGTGTAAGTCGCAAAAGTTTTGACTTTTCTTCTTTGCAAGTTTGTCGCACCATAAATCATAACTATCGAATTCTTGAACCGGAACAATTTGTGCGATTTTGATGAAATGGCAATAATATTTCTTGAGACGAACTGAGCGGTTTTTGACCTGATTTAGAGACTTATTGAAACCCTTTTTTGAGACGAGTCATAATACACCCCTCTAACCATGATTGAGGATGCTACGCGAGAAAATTCCATGAACTGGCCCCCTGGCCCCCCTGTGAAGCCCCGACGTCTCCTTGCAAAATTCAATTGCCGTCGGGGTATATGCACTTTTAATGTATAAGCAACCAGCGATCGATATTTGCCTGGGTAAATAATATGCTGTAAAGATGATGTAGGTTACATATCATAATATTTATGATGCATTACAATGTAAACATCACATACTCGCTCGAGGAACGAGACTGCCTATCGAGAAAATTTACACATGAGAAGCATGTGCATCGTGTAAAATTTTTGATATTACCCAATTTACCCATTATGTAGGCATTGTAAGCAAGCTACGTGGCTGAGTAGGTATCACACTAGGCTTGCACGCAGGAGGTCCGGGTTCGATTCCCGACGGGGCCGAGGTTTTTTTCGGCTCTGTGCTTGGAGTTCGGGGTGCACTCAGCCTCGTGAGGACATTTGAGTAGCTACTTTAATCAAGTAGCGACCAGTGGCGACATTACCAGTGTAAAAAGATTATTGAAATATGAAAATTGATTACAAAGGAGGCACTTAGTAATGTTGTCATATCCACTAAAGTTGTAAAAAAGCTCTACTTTACCACAAAGAATTTGAGATTTGATTCAATTTACCCATTATGATATTCCATGCAAGTTACTTGAACGTAACGTCACTTGTATGTCTATAATTTATAGGTATTTTCTATTTGATCCGAGTGAATCAAATAACTTTGTTGTCATAAAGGTACGTTTGATCATGTAAAAAGATGGTCGATAAGCGCATTTGTTTCTTAAGCGACGATACCGAATTACATGAAGACGTTGTGTTATAGTGAATTAATGTGGGCACATTATTCATTTTATTATTATTCATTATGCCTAGGTTAAAGTTTGGTTGTCAGCTCATATGGCGTAGTGGTCATTGCACTCGCCTTGCACGCGGGAGACCCGGGTTCGATTCCCGGCGGGGTCAAGAAATTTGTATCATGCAAACGATTGATACCGTGACTGGCTGTTGCGGGGCCCACTCAGCCTCGTGAGGAAAATGAGTAGCTATTGCATATAAATGCGCATAGCGACCGGTGCCAGCATGGTAGGTAAACATTGGATTTTAGGATTATTGAGATATTGAGAAAATCCTACAATGCTGCAGTGAGCACCAAAGTTGTGACATAATAACACAAAGAAACTGCATTTACATTACATTAAAGTTTGGTTGGGATCCTAGACCTACCTTGGTTTACTAAAGGATCCTAGTGTTTTACTTTAGGAAAATCGAGGGAATCCTAGTAAGGTAGGTATAGAAAGGAGAAAGACTTTTTTCTCAAAGAAGTTTTTGATAGAGGGAAAAGTAACTGCTTAGGTCTTGTCCCGAAATCGAAGAGAAAAGACAGGATAGAAGAAAGCCAGCCGTTCCGAGAACGAACACCTAATCTGTTTAGATATAGAATAAAGTTTGCTGCGGGCGGGAATCGAACCTCACCCTCGTAGTTACCTAGACGTATGCTATTTTAAGCACAAGGACTCAAAACTTGATCAGAAAACTTTGTTGACTTCAGGACTTTTCATGTCTACTAGGACCTAGATATTTTTAAATAAAGTACCTATGTAAGTATCGTATCTACCTAATATTTATAAATTAATAAAGTATCCTATGTATCTACCTAGGTATTTACAAATAAAGTAAATAAACGCCATGCTGAGATCCAATTAGTAATTATTCACTCAGAAGCTGTAGTAGTCTCGAATTACAGGGTAACCTATTAGTAGAAGATTAACTTCCCAATTAGCTCATACAGGGTAGGCAATAAGACGTGCGACAAACTTCAGGGGAGTTTTCCTGGGAATATTTCACTAAATATAGACTCATATGACTCATATCTAGAAATAGTTTTCTCTCTGATAGGACCTACCTTTACCGATTAGAACTATCCGTTCCAAGAACGAACTTTATAAGTTTGGCATAAAACTTGCTCCGGGCAGGAATCGAACCTTCTCCCTTTGTCGAAAGACTTACGAAACACACTGTATATTAGATGGCTATTATCTCAAGTCTATGTGGAACTTCTGATGGCAAATGGCTGATGGCAAGTTTGGTGCTTGGTTTCCTTGCCGTGTCTGGGGAACCTAATTATAATTAGTACCTATTAACGCATTAACCTAAGAAACATGCACGTGAAAATCTTCGTATACCATTTGGACCAAAGGATCACAAAAACAAGAAGCTAGTTGAATACCTACTGTCTGAATAATTGTGTTTGTTAAAATAAAAAGAAAATAAGAGAGAGAGAGAGAGAGAGTGAGTGAGTGAGTGAGTGAGTGAGTGAGTGAGTGAGTGAGTGAGTGAGTGAGTGAGTGAGTGAGTGAGTGAGTGAGTGAGGGAGTGAGTGAGTGAGTGAGTGAGTGAGTGAGTGAGTGAGTGAGTGAGTGAGTGAGTGAGTGAGTGAGTGAGTGAGTGAGTTGTAGTACCTTGTAGCTACGGTGACGTCAGATCGGAAAAAAATATTTCATTTTTTTCAGGGCTCAAAAAATCGAAAACTACTGGTCAAAATTAAAAAATAATTTCGCTATATTTTTTTATATTTTATTATCTTTGTGTTAAATAAAAAATTGAAAATCATGAGAATTGTTAATTACCTATTAACGTATTAGAACCTAAGAAACATGCACGTGAAAATCTTCGTATACCATTTGGACCAAAGGATCACAAAAACAAGAAGCTAGTTAAATATACTTACAGTATGAATAATTGTGTTTGTTAAAATAAAAAGAAAATAAGAGAGAGAGAGAGAGAGAGAGAGAGAGAGAGAGAGAGAGAGAGAGAGAGAGAGAGAGAAAAAAAAAAAAAAAAAAAGAGAGAGAGAGAGAGAGAGAGAGAGAGAGAGAGAGAGAGAGAGAGTGAGAGTGAGAGAGAGAGAGAAAGAAAGAAAGAAAAAAAAACTAAGAACTAATTGGAAATAATTTTCCTGTTTCAAATTGCAAAAAAAAGAACTTGCAAAATTATAGGTTTATCAGATTTCTTTAATTCTAATGACGCCCCAGTCTCATTAAAATCTGGGTTAGCCTTTATTTGTTCTAAATATCGACACGTACTATTTTGTTCCTGTCGAAGTAAAATAGAAGTAACAAAACCTGATATTATTTTTTCCAGAATAGGTAGGTACCTATCTACCTACCTAGATGTAGTTTGTTATGTTAACTTAATAGCAGAAGATGATAACGCAAAAGGAAATAATATGATATGGTGGTAGACATTATTTACCATAGAATTCTCCACAGTTAAGTATGTACCCACAATTATGTTATACGCACAAGAAAGAAATTATAGCATAGTAATAGCATTTATAATTCTAGCATAGAAATAGAACTCTACAAAATAGAATGGCATATTACGTCCCCATTTCTTTTCCTTCTCAGAAAAAGGAAAGAGTCGACGTCAAAAAGAGAAAGGTAAGAACTTATATATGGTGATTTTCCAAGGTGCATTTTCTCCTCATTAAAATGAAAACCGAGGAAAAAGCCAACAACATTGGGATTATTAAATTTTTAATGCAGAGAGAGAGAGAGAGAGAGAGAGAGAGAGAGAGAGAGAAGGAGAGGGAGGAAAATAAAGAGAAATCTAGCAACAAAAAACTAAATATTTGTTTCTCTTCATAGTTATTCATGCAGTTGAAGGGAAAAGTTTTTATTAAATAATATTAGTAAGAACTTTTAATAATAATCCAGGATATTGCTGCGTCTATAGTCTATACAATACATAGTAAATAGGACAATCTTAATTTATATTATACCTACCTACTTGTATGTAACTATTTATGTTTTACTGTAATAATGAAACTTTGGCTGAAAAATGCAGGGAAAATAATAAAGCAAGGCTTGAAGTTTTAATTATATCCATATACAGATAGGCAGGTATGTTGAGAGTATAAGGCTTTACAAATATGTATGTTGTATGTTTTACAAATATGTATGTTGTATGTTTTACAAATATGTATGTTGTATGTTTTACAAATATGTATATGTTGTATGTTTTACAAATATGTATGTTGTATGTTTTACAAAAATGTATATGTTATATGTTTTACAAATATTTTTTTCTGTTTTACAAAATATGTTTACCAACACCCATCAACCTTTCATCCCCCTATAAACAAAGTCCATGCTATACTAGTAGATACATATTAACATCACGGTGCAAGTAACACCAGCTTACCTATTACTCCTATTATTAATGTCCTCAGAAGGATATAAAGGATATGATCAGTTTCTACTGAAGCGGGAACTTTGGCTTACCTGAAATCAAAAGAGAACAGACGATAAATTAATAAATTGTATCGCCAGCATTAAGAAAAAAAATATTAAAAACTGTGTAAAAATCCAACAAAATATCCAACAAAAATTTCATCAAAACCGGACAAACAAAAAATATCCTTAAAAAAAAGGCCCCTAGAGTTCTTCCTTCGCTTTTTCCCGTGTTCGAAAGTAAATTTACAAGTTACCCTTTTTCCGTTTTTGAAAAAGAAAGGTCATTTCCAAATGACATAAAATAAAGAAAGAGTAAAAAAAGCCTAGAGTTAGACTCTGTAGAAATTACAAAGCATATATCTCATACATATTTAGAAACAATATCGTTAGGAGAAAAATAATAAGTTTTAATAACGTGATGAGAGATAAGCTCAACTGGGGATATGATAATGTCACATACAGGAGGTGGGGCACTCCCATAGTGCTATCCCGACCACATAATAAAATTATAGGGAGGTCTAACTCGCCGATTTTCGTGGGACATGACTCATATGACCCAGGTTCATACATTTTTAAACTTCTTACAAAAAGGAAATTCCACGACCTTCAAGACCGTTTTCAAGTTCCATGAGTTTTCCCTAACCGTAAATACACCAATGGCTCAAGTCACCCAGCCAGAAACTCACTCAACGCGACGTTGCTTCAGCGTCTTCTCAGACACTTTTGGTGTTTTCAATACAGCATCCCATCACAGCACAAGCATAAATACTTCCCTCTTTAAGTAGTTTCCTGATAGAAGATAACAGGGGTTATCAACCCGTGGGCCGAGAGGTACCTTTCTACATAGCATCTGGTACGCATAAACATGGAAGTTGGAGAGTCCTGATTTCAAGATTCACGATTGTTAATAGTTCTGTTTGAATTCTACCAGGTCGCGCTACCAGTATCATTTTTGATTTTACTTCTCGAGGCACACTGTCACAAATAAGTCACAACGATCAAATCATTGTCACATCATAAACGTAGGGGCGAAATATTTTCATGGAAAAACCACACATCACACAATTCATACATGTAGGGGCGAAACTCTGTCATACAAAGTCATAGAAAATAATAAAAGTAAGGGCTCTAAATGTCTACATAAAATATGTAGATTGCCCAACATATCCCGAAAACGACAACACACGGATGACACAAGATTTGGAAGGAAAGTAGCACAATGTATAGATTGCATAGTTGAGAATAATTTTGACCGCAACGATACGAGATGTGAAAATGAAAACTGAATTTGATTACCATGTTAAATTGGGAGAACTTGTCATAGATAGCCTGAAAATGGGTAAAAAATGTTAGAGCCTACAGCTTCAATGCATAATACTGTTCGATACTGCTCAAACATTGAAGCTGATAGGTACTTCAAATCATATTGTACCTAAGGACTTATTATGATACCTCTTTCAATAATCACGTTATATAAATTTATTAAGATAGGCACCGTATATGTTGTATGTTTTACAAATATGTATATGTTGTATGTTTTACAAATATGTATATGTTGTATGTTTTACAAATATGTATATGTTGGTATGTTTTACAAATATGTATATGTTGTATGTTTTACAAATATGTATGTTGTATGTTTTACAATTACAAATATGTATATGTTGTATGTTTTACAAATATGTATGTTGTATGTTTTACAAATATTTTTTTCTGTTTTACAAAATATGTTTACTAACACCTACCAATATTAATGAATTTATTTAATTTTGACATCCTTTGTAAATACTTTTTTACTTAATTTAAAAAAAAAATTGGAATTTTCCCGGGAAAAAAAAAAAAAAAAAAAAAAAAGAACACCTACCAGCCTTTCATTCCCCTATAAACAAAGTCCATGCTATACCTACTAGTACATCATCACGGTGCAAGTAACACCAGCTTACCTATTACTCCTATTATTAATGTCCTCGGAAGGATATAATCATTTTCTACTGTAGCGGGAACTTTGGCTTACCTGAAATCAAAAGAGAACAGACGATAAATTAATAAATTGTATCGCCAGGATTAAGAAAAAAATATTAAAAACTGTGTAAAAATCCAACAAAAATTTCATCAAAACCGGACAAACAAAGAATATCCTAAAAAAAAGGCCCCTAGACTTCTTCCTTCGCCTTTTCCCGTGTTCGAAAGTAAATTTCTAAGTTACCCTTTTTCCGTTTTTGAAAAAGAAAGGTCATTTCCAAATGACATAAAATAAAGAAAGAGTAAAAAAAGCCTAGAGTTACACTCTGTAGAAATTACAAAGCATATATCTCATATTTAGAAACAATATCGTTAGGAGAAAAATAATAAGTTTTAATAACGTGATGAGCGATAAGCTCAACTGGGGATATGATAATGTCACATACAGGAGGTGGGGCACTCCCATAGTGCTATCCCGACCACATAATAAAATTATAGGGAGTTCCAACATTTAACTCGCCGATTTTCGTGGGACATGACTCATATGACCCAGGTTCATACATTTTTAACTTCTTACAAAAAGGAAATTCCACGACCTTCAAGACCGTTTTTCAAGTTCCATGAGTTTTCCCTATAACCGTAAATACACCAATGGCTCAAGTCACCCAGCCAGAAACTCACTCAACGCGACGTTGCTTCAGCGTCTTCTCACACACTTTTGGTGTTTTCAATACGGCATCCCATCACGGCACAAGCATAAAATACTTCCCTCTCTAAGTAGTTTCCTGATAGAAGATACAATCAAATGAAGTTATTACTATCCATTCAGAAAATACCAATCAAATACTGGAGGATGCCAATAAAATTCAATTAAAAAGAACTGCTGCAGCTATTTATTGCAATTGGTTTTAAACGATTTTAAAATAGGCATGGTTTACGTGATTATATGCGTAAAAACACATATAAACATAGAGGTAAAAACACACATATTGTATGTACAATTGTACATAGGCACCATTACACTCGTAGAGAGATTGCAAGTTTTACCATTTAGAAAACCGACGTTCCCTATTAATTCCAGGCAAAATATGAACAGGGCGTGCTAAACGCCTCAAGATATTCACTTGTTACTTATCCGTACAGGGTAATCTGAAAGATGACAGACCAATCCTTGACGAATTGTTTCAAGAATCTTTTGATCTTGATTCATGAAGCAACGCTTTGTACAGAAGAAAAATGTGTTTCAATTACAATGTAGCTAGATGCTAGATTTTTGGTCCAGCTTTTCTTGGAGCTTGGAGTGCAACCACTTGTTACTTATCCGTACAGGGTAATCTGAAAGATGACAGACCAATCCTTGACGAATTGTTTCAAGAATCTTTTGATCTTGATTCAAGAAGCAACGCTTTGTACAGAAGAAAAATATGTTTCAATTACAATGTAGCTAGATGCTAGATTTTTGGCCCAGCTTTTCTTGGAGTGCAACCAGTTCTTGATCCATCTGCAATAAGGATAAAAGTTCTATCATAGAAAAAAAAAACAAAACAAACAAAAAAAAAAAAAAATCATGCAGGGGCTTTTTCATAAAATAATGCTCCACATTTCGCCCTTCTTGTACAGCTAAGTCCAGAGTGGACAGATCGTTTGTGGAATAACTCCTAGCTCCTAGGAAACCTATCCAAATTGAAAAATAGCTGGAAAATAATTCTCTACCCAAGATTCCCCAGAACCCAGAAGTTATAATATAAGGGTGACATTAGGGATTTTGTAACACGCTGTAAAAACGTAGGTTTGTGTGTTTATAAATGACTGGTGGGTTTTATTTACATTGCTTCTTCTAACAGACAATTATGTTTTTGTTTATAGTAGCTTCCTTCCGAGCAGGCAGTTTCTGTTTTACACTGATTTTTCTGTATACTTCTCTTTCGTATTCTTCTTTTACTGCACTTTTCCCCAATTTTATTTTGAGGTCGGTCAGCTCCGGGCTTTTTCATAAAATAATGCTCCACATTTCGCCCTTCTTGTACAGCTAAGTCCAGAGTGGACAGATCGTTTGTGGAATAACTCCTATAGCTCCTAGGAAACCTATCCAAATTAAAAAATAGCTGGAAAATAATTCTCTACCCAAGATTCCCCAGAACCCAGAAATTATAATATAGGGTGACATTAGGGATTTTGTAACACCCTGTAAACACGTAGGTTTGTGTGTTTATAAATGACTGGTGGGTTTTATTTACATTTCTTCTTCTAACAGACAATTGTGTTTTTGTTTATATAGTAGCTTCCTTCCGAGCAGGCAGTTTTTGTTTTACACTGATTTTTCTGTATAATTCTCTTTCGTTTTCTTCTTTTACTGCACTTTCCCCCAATTTTATTTTGAGGTCGGTCAGCTCCCATGGCGTAAAGGTCACTGCGCTCGCCTTGCACGCGGGAGACCCGGGTTCGATTCCCGGCGGGGTCAAGAAATTCGTAGGTATCATGCAAATGATTGATTCCGTGACTGGCTGTTGCGGGGCCCACTCAGTGAGGAAAATGAGTAGCCTCGTGAGGAAAATGAGTAGCTATGTATTATAATGCGCATAGCGGCCGGTGCCAGCATGGTAGGTAAACATTGGATTTTAGATTTAGGATTATTGAGATATTGGGAAAATCCTACAATGCTGCAGTGAGCACCAAAGTTGTGACATAATAACACAAAGAAACCGCATTTACATTTATTTTGAGGTCGGCGTTTTCCTATCCTACCCCTCCATACCCTATCCAACGCCTCCTCCCTTCTCCATTCCTTCTCCTTCACGTCTTCCTTAACTTTATCTCTCCACCTCAGTTTTGGTCTCTCTCTCTCTCTCTCTCTCTCAGCTCCCCCTTTTTCTTTCTCAGGGCCGTATTTGAGGGGACGGGACACGCCCCTCCTTCCTCGACAAAATCCTGGATACGGTCCTGCTCCTTCTAAGCTCAGTTTGACTCACTCCCACATGGCGTAGTGGTCACTGCGCTCGCCTTGCACGCGGGAGACCCGGGTTCGATTCCCGGCGGGGTCAAGAAATTTGAATCATAAAAATGATTGATTCCGTGACTGGCTGTTGCGGGGCCCACTCAGTGAGGAAAATGAGTAGCCTCGTGAGGAAAATGAGTAGCTATGTAATATAATGCGCATAGCGAGCGGTGCCAGCATGGTATATAGGTAAACATTGGATGTTAGGATTATTGAGATATTGGGAAAATCCTACAATGATGCAGTGAGCACCAAACTTGTGACATAATAACACAAAGAAACTGCATTTACATTTATTTTGTGGTCGGCATTTTCCTATCCTACCCCTCCATACCCCATCCAACGCCTCCTCCCTTCTCCATTCCTTCTCCTTCACGTCTTCCTTAACTTTATCTCTCCACCTCAGTTTTGGCTCTCTCTCTCTCTCTCTCTCTCTCTCTCTCTCTCTCTCTCTCTCTCTCTCTCTCTCAGCTCCCCTTTTTCTTTCTCAGGGCCGTATTTGGGGGGGGACACGCCCCTCCCTCCTCGACAAAATCCTGGATACAGCCCTGTTCCTCCTAAGCTCACTTTGACTCCAAACATAATAAACCGCCACCTCTTGTCGTAATTAGTGTAGTCGATTCTGCCGATTTCATTTGCATTTCTTCTCTTTATAAACAAACAAACATGCAGAGTAATATTGAAATCTCCGATGTACATACCTACTCATAATATGCTTAATTGGTTACTTTGGTTTCTGTTTCACTTAGTAACTTAGTATGTATACTAAGTAGGTACTTATTATGTAGCTATTACCTATGTATTTTACTTTACTTATTGATCTTGCTATGTACCTATTATGAAATTACACAGATTTTCAATTTCCATAGAGAGACAATAGAGGCTATTTCCAACTGCTAATTGGTTTCTAACTGCTGTCTCACATCTTGTTCAAGTTCAAGCAGTTTAAACTTTAAATATTTAATTACAAATTATACTTTTACGAGTACTGACAAAAGCCCTCAGTAGCTTCAGAATCGGTTGGGATAGTAAAAAAGAAGCAGAAAATCCATACTAAAATATTTCTGGATTGAAAAACTAGCGGAAAAAAGAAGAATAAGAATGAAAACAAAGTTTTTTGTCGACGAGAAATACTTGGTAATCTACTTGTGAGTAACTAGCTGCTAGCTGATGAGTGAGTGACATGTGACACGAGATTTATGACCTCAGTAGCTTCAGAATCGGTTGGGATAGTAAAAAAGAAGCAGAAAATCCATACTAAAATATTTCTGGATTGAAAAACTAGCGGAAACAAGAAGCAAATAAGAATGAAAACAAAGTTTTTTGTCGACGAGAAATACTTGGTAATCTACTTGTGAGTAACTAGCTGATAGCTGATGAGTGAGTGACATATGACACGAGATTTATGAACGTCATGGTAGAGAAAAGACTTCTCATGAACGTCACGGTAAAAAAAAAAAGACTTCAAGACCTGTATATGTATAGCTCTCATTAGGTACTTTTTAATTTCAAATAGACCCGAGATTTTGCTGGCTAGACAATGTACTGAATAGAATAGAATTTTCTCTTATCAGCCCAGGTGTAGGGGTTGTAGGATAATTGACTGCTCCAATTCCCGATGGATTTTTAGTTCAATAAATGAAACAAGTCACGGGGGAAATGCAATATATATTGCCAAAATGATGGAAAACACTGTAGCTACTTAACTTATCGAGCAGAAAAGACAAGAAGGACACACCAAAAATAGATTTGGCAACATACCGTTGTAAAACCAATTTTGGAAGCCTTTGATTGGTCCAATAGTTTCCACTCAAAATACTTGAACTCAAACTGTCTTCTTTCAAAATCTTGAAAACTGAGCAAAAGGTATGAAAGGTAAATTTGTTACAAGTTACAAGGCCACCTCTTTTCGACCTCTAAAGTCACAAAAGACACAACACCCGTCCTTCAGCAAGTACTCAAACAATTTGATACATCTCCACACGACAGAACAAGCAACAAGGTGGTGCGTCAAACGACAAGACACTTTGTCATACCTGTTTACTTTTGTATGACGTACTTGACACAATCAACCACTTTGTCTCTCCCAAAGAGGAGACTGCACACTTCATATTGTCCCGTCACCACAAGAGATGAACTCCCACCTCTTGTCGTAATTAGTGTAGTCGATTCTGCCGATTTCATTTGCATTTCTTCTCTTTATAAACCCACCTCTTGTCGTAATTAGTGTAGTCGATTCTGCCGATTTCATTTGCATTTCTTCTCTTTATAAACAAACAAACAAACAAACAAACAGAGTAATATTGAAATCTCCGATGTACATACCTACTCATAATATGCTTAATTGGTTACTTTGGTTTCTGCTTCACTTAGTATGTGTACTAAGTAGGTACTTATTATGTAGCTATTATGTAATTATGTATTTCACTTTACTTATTGATCTTGCTATGTACCTATTATGAAACTACACAGATTTTCAATTTCAATAGAGGCTATTTCCAACTGCTAATTGGTTTCTAAATGCTGTCTCACCTCTTATTCAAGCAGTTTAAACTTTAAATATTTAATTACAATTACTTTTACGAGTACTGACAAAAGCCCTCAGTAGCTTCAGAATCGGTTGGGATAGTAAAAAAGAAGCAGAAAATCCATACTAAAATATTTCTGGATTGAAAAACTAGCGGAAAAAAGAAGAATAAGAATGAAAACCATAATACTGTTCGATACTGCTCAAACATTGAAGCTGATAGGTACTTCAAATCATATTGTAAGGACTTATTATGATACCTCTATCAATAATCACGTTATATAAATTTATTAAGATAGGTACTCCATAATCACATTATAATTGAGTAAGTACGAACAAGAGAAACTCAAGTGTCAAATCATAAATTATCCAATTTCAAGGCCTCGCTCGGTAATTTCAAACTTTTGGCAATATTCTACTAGCTCCCCCCGTCTTGCCAAATACAACTTTTCGCTTAAAATTATACGCCGGCTTGGTTTGTTCCTAAATAGTTTTAATTGGATTTGCATCACAGCCTTCACAAGACATCGGGGGTGGGGAGAACACTTTGTAAAGTTCGAGTTATACCCTACAAGAGGAGAGGGCTTTAACAAGAGTTTCACACGAATTCTCAACGTAATATTTAGGTATGTGATTGATTGGTCCTTCGATTACAAAGAGTACCTACGACGCAAAGAAGGAAAAGACATAATAGAAAAGCTATTGGAAAGTAAGACTAACTTACAGGAAAAAGGGAAAGAGACATTAGTAGAAAAATAGTCTTACATAGCCTAAAATGTCATAATATTAAAACATGAGTATAAAATGGGATAAAAATAAATAAATTATTCTTATCAAGACAATTTCGATTAAGATGATTTAAATTGGTGAGCTTTCGATGTCACTCAGGACATCATCTTCAGACCAAGATAGATGTTGACTCTATCGCAGCAGGAGTAGAAATATATTCTTACGATTATTAAAAACAATTTTATTTCATGAGTATAAAGTATAATTCATAAGTCTGTTGCAGTAGGTATGATGGAGAGAATTGGCATCTCCACCAATTTCAGAAGGAACGAGTATCTAATACATATACAAAAAAAGTATTTTCTCTGTTGTATCTGTAGGAGGAGGAGGAGGAGGAGGAGGAGGAGGAGGAAGGAAAGAATTTGAAGAAGAAAACGAAAGAAAAAAAAAAAGAAGAAGGAGGAGGAAAAAAAAAGAGCGAAGTGTAGGCGTAAGAATACGTTTGACGAAGTTATTAATATAAGCTCAGAATAAAAGAAGGTTCTGATTTAAAAAAGAGATAGGTAGGACGAAAAAGAAATAATGAGAGAGAGAGAAAGCTGGATTTTTATTTTTAGCGAAAGACAGAAAAAGAAAGAAATTCCAATTCCAAAATGAGCCTCAGGGAAACTTTTCTCTCCTTTCCTCTCTCTTTTCTATTTTCTCCTTCCTTAACCTTCTCCTCATTCTCTTTTTACTCTTTCTTCTTCTCCTCCTTCTCCTTGTCTATATTTCGCTAACAAGTTATACACGACGGATTTTATTTATGTAAATTTCACTGTAGGATTTCTTCTTATTGCTCAGATACGTATCGGCATTTCTTTCGAAATTACCCTGTGACATAATGAAATTCCAATCCCCACCCCCCAGCGCTACTCATTCCCCTTCTGTCTACATTATTTTCGGATGTCTTTTTAAATTGTTCCAACGAGAAATCAATGTCGAGACGCAAAAAGGAGGGGGAAGAAAGAAGATGATGAAGAAAAAATGCGACTCTCAAAATTCCCAAAGGAGACGACGAAGGAAAAAAAGAATGAAAGGAAGAGGGAGAGGGAATGTTTTTACTTTTTTTTATCCCTTTCAAAAGGAACAAAAAAAGCTTGAAAATTTCTGACAATCGAACACATCAACTTGATCCAGGTGATACTTTAGCCTAGGGAAAAACGTGGATTTGAAATATGTAAATGAGTCTGTGCAGGTATCCAATATTCATAGTATGTCACTTGAATGAAGAACTTACAAGTGGATTATATTATAATTAACTATGTAGAAATAGATTTATGTAGTATCTAACTATTTTAAAATATTTAAAATTGATTATGGCAACATCTAATATGTATATTGAGCAGATGATTAGCTGTTTATTGGCAGGAATCGAACCCGGAAGCCTAGAATACAAGTCCGTATCTCTGGTCTGATGGTTTTTCTGGAATCTGTGGGTCATTTTCAGGGGAGATCTATGCATTCTCTTTATTTGCCTCTGTCTATCTTAGTTTTCTTTGGACAAATCGGAGAGACAAACATGGTCCGTATTTATGGATTTAGAGAAATATTTTTTAAGTCACCAGTTTAATCAGTATCCATACAAGAGAATAAGGTAGAGTAGGTGGGTAATGATTCTCTCCAAGATCTTTGCCATGGATGAAGTGGCCATATGAGTAAGAATTTATTATGAGATATTTAATTTGTCATGAGACTCCTGAGCACAGAGCAATGCTGAGGCCAACAAATAAAATATGGGTACTGGGAAAACCGCATCTCCACTAACAATTCAGAAATCAGTTTAGTTTAGTGTCCATCCATATCCAATCATCCATAAGTTTCGACTTTTAGAGCAAAGGGTGGTTTGCTTCCTTCTCAGTAAATGCGTCAACTACAACCAAGCCATGTGAATTGCCTAACTGTGAAATTTCCCGGTGAAAAAAATAATGAACTTGGAGATAAAGAGGTCTCTATTAATAATGTGTTTTCTGTAATTTAAAGACGATTAAATAAGCGTACTTAGGTAAGTCTATCTTTAATGCAACAGATTATGATAAGGAAAAAGCAGCTGTTGCATTTTTCCTGCTGAAAATTGCTTCACGCCTACAACGCTCTAATTATCTGTTGATAATAATACAATATCGTCACTTACGGCTAAAAACAGAATGGAGGCAAAGAGCATAAGAGCTTTTTGCTCTCAGTTCTATGTGGTTTGAAGTTGTCACTTCCCTCTATCTGCTTGGAATTGTAGCCCCCTTTTTAGGAATTCGTGTAACTGCTTTGACGAAACTGTAGACAAGTGTGTGGAACTTTCAAACATGTATAAGGACCCAAAAATGTAGATAAATAATAATAATAATAATAATAATAATAATAATAATAATAATAATAATAATAATAATAATAATAATAATAATAATAATAATAATAATAATAATAATGCAAAAGTGTCGAAACTGTTGAGTTAAAACGTAGAACTTACTATCGTTCGGTGAATAAGCCATGACTTGGAGTTTGTTGTGTACTTAATAATAATAATAATAATAATAGACTCTTGAGTGGAAGGTAACCACTAGGCGAGGTTAACGCCTTAGGCGTTCTCTAACACCTAACCCTTAGAGCTCCATTATTATGTGGTCAAAATCTCAAATAAATGAGGATAAAATTCCATACCTCGGCTGGGATCGAACCCACGCCCTCCTGATTACCAGGCGAGCGTCTTGACCACTACGCCACCGAGGCAATGATAGACATCCCTCTGACAAAAAAATGGTGGATACGTGCTTTTGTTTCTTCAGCGCCGATATGGTAGGTAGGGATGGATTTTCCTAGCTCAGAATAGCATACATCATTTACCAGGAGATGAAAGTATCATTATGGGTGGGTTAGGGAAATACGAACCATCCCTAATACGGAATACCTGTACTATACGGGACGGGCAATGGTGGATTGCCAGAACGGTATTGCCAATATAACAAGCTTTATACCGGGATCCGTTTTGACCAGTATTCTGGTTGATTTTTTCTCTGAGTGAGATGAAAGTATCATTATGGGTGGGTTAGGGAAATACGAACCATCCCTAATACGGAATACCTGTACTATACGGGACGGGCAATGGTGACTTTGTCGAGGTTCCAAATTTTCTCCCAATGGATTTCGTAGTGAAGAAACTTGTTGTCTGCTACATCGGACTTCGAGGGTCTGTGACGTAGCATGTAGATCAAGTAGTGAGCAACTTATGTGCTTTAGAGTCTAAAGTACATAGGTCTAAGTTAGACAACACGAGAACACCATCAGAAAGTGATTTTTTTCTACTTTGAAGAGGCCTTTCAATTGTTCAAAGTCCTTTACTTCTGTATTTCTATGCTTGATAGACTTTTCTTTCATTTCATCTCATCTGTCAGGGTAACTGGCCTAATTAATTGCCCCCCCCCTTCTATAATTATTAACTGTTTGCTCTTAACAATTAAAATAGAAGTAGACAAAAAGAGAGAGAGAGAAAGAGAGGCTCTATTTTCAAAAGAAGCTGTTTTTTCATCTTGTAAGAGAAAGAAGTAGAGTGGGAGCGAGACAACAAGAAAGAAAGAGAGAGAAAAAGAAAGTTCATCTTCTAAGAGAAAGAAGTAGAGTGGGAGCGAGACAACAAGAAAGAAAGAGAGAGAAAAAGAAAGAGAGAGAGAGAGAGAGAGAAAAGAACAAACGGGTATTTGATTTAGGGAGCAATAAATAAAATTAATTAGAAAGCAAAAGAAAATAATGAATGCAAAGAAGCAAACGTAGAATAAATTGTATACAGACATAAGAATCATAAGATATACCTACATAGATAAATACATGGAGAAACATTAATACATAGTTTCACCAATGACATACCTACCTACACAGAGTACATACATAAGTACATAATTATGTTTTGGATAATGCTGTCTATGTACCTACTAATCGCACTGATGAAAAAAGTTTCAGAAGCGAAGAAGAGAGAGAGAGAGAGAGGAAGAATGAGAGAGAGAGAGAGAATGCTGAAATCCCTCCAGCTAAAGAAAAGCACGGAGAGATGAAAAAAAAAACTAATTTAATTAAATAAGAAATCTGTGGGACGTGTAGAAGGAATATAAAAATACCTCCTCCACTTCTCATGGAACGTCATGGCAAAAAAAAAAAAAAAATAGAAAGTAAAAAAGACTTCAAGACTTGTACGTATATATGTATAGCTCTCATTAGGTACTTTTTAATTTCAAATAGACCCGAGATTTAGCTAATAGCTAAACAATGTATTAATAAAAAAAAAAATCTTTATTGGACAATGTACTGAATAGAATAGAATTTTCCCTTATCAGCCCAGGTGTAGGGGTTGTAGGATAATTGACTGCTCCAATTCCCGATGGATTTTTAGTTCAATAAATAAAACAAGTCACGGGGGAAATGCAATATATATTGCCAAAATGATGAAAAACACTGTAGCTACTTATCGAGCAGAAATCAAAAGAAAAAGAGAAGGACACACCAAAAATGAACTTGGAAAAATACCCTTAACGAACACATGTCTGATTTTCACGGCCTTTGATTGGTCCAATAGTTTCCACTCAAAATATTTGGTCCAAATATTTTGAGTCCATTTGGTCCAAAATACTTGAACTCAAACTGTCTTCTTTCAAAATTAATCCAAAGTTTCAGCCATTGGTCCGTGTGTGTGTCTGTCCTTCTGTCTGTCTGTAAACAAAATATCTCGAGAACGGTAAGAGCTAGAAACTTGAAATTTGATATGTAGATGTCAAATGTGACAAGGATGCAACTCAAAACGTTTGGTTGAGATAGGTGCTGCGGTTGGCGATGTTTTGACCGCTTTTTGGTGGTTTTTGACCGTTTTTTGACGGTTTTCAGCTATACCGACGGTTAGAGATATTGTAAAAGTTTGGCTTTAAGAACAAGAACACCCAAAATAAGCATCATTCAATAGGATGAGGAAAGTCGTGTGATGTTCACACCAGATTTTTAGGAATTTGTGTAACTACTTTGACGAAACTGTAGACAAGTGTGTGGAACTTTCAAACATGTATAAGGACCCAAAAATGTAGATAAATGATAGACATCCCTCTGACAAAAAAATGGTGGATACGTGCTTTTGTTTATTCACCGCCGATATGGTAGGTAGGGATGGATTTTCCTAGCTCAGAATAGCATACGTCATTCAACAGGAGATGAAGGTATCATTATGGGTGGGTCAGGGAAATACGAACCATCTTCCTAATACGGAATACCTGTACTATACGGGATGGGCAATGGTGACTTTGTCGAGGTTCCAAATTCTCTCCCAATGGATTTCGTAGTGAATAAACTTGTTGTCTGCTATATCGGACTTCGAGGGTCTGTGACGTAGCATGTAGATCAAGTAGTGAGGAACCTATGTACTTTTGTTACAAGTTACAAGGCCACCTCTTTTCGACCTCTAAAGTCACAAAAGACACAACACCCGTCCTTCAGCAAGTACTCAAACAATTCGATACATCTCCATACGACAGAATAAGCAACAAGGTGGTGTGTCAAACGACAAGATACTTTGTCACACCTGCTTACTTTTGTATGACGTTTTGACGTACTTGGCACAGTCAGCCCCTTTGTCTCTCTCAAAGTGGAGACTGGACATTGTCTCGTCACCACAAGAGGAGAGCGTTAAATACGCGAAACACTGTCACAAATAAGTCACAACGATCAAATCATTGTCACATCATAAACGTAGGGGCGAAATATTTTCATGGAAAAACCACACATCAAACAATTCATTCATGTAGGGGCGAAACTCTGTCATACAAACCATACAATGTCATTGAAAATAATAAAAGTAAGGGCTCTAAATATCTACATAAAATATGTAGATTGCCAAACATATCCCGAAAACGACAACACACGGATGTCACAAGATTTGGAAGGAAAGTAGAACAATGTATAGATTGCATAGTTGAGAATAATTTTGACCGCAACGATACGAGATGTGAAAATGAATTTGATTACCATGTCAATTTGGGGAGAACTTGTCATAAATAGCCTGAAAATGGGTAAAAAATGTTAGAGCCTACAGCTTCATAATACTGTTCGATACTGCTCAAACATTGAAGCTGATAGGTACTTCAAATCATATTGTAAGGACTTATTATGATACCTCTATCAATAATCACGTTATATAAATTTATTAAGATAGGCACCCCATAATCACATTATAATTGAGTAAGTACGAACAAGAGAAACTCAAGTGTCAAATCATAAATTATCCAATTTCAAGGCCTCGCTCGGTAATTTCAAACTTTTGGCAATATTCTACTTACTCCCCCCGTCTTGCCAAATATAACTTTTCGCTTAAAATTATACGCCGGCTTGGTTTGTTCCTAAATAGTTTTAATTGGATTTGCATCACAGCCTTCACAAGACATCGGGGGTGGGGAGAACACTTTGTAAAGTTCGAGTTATACCCTTTGAGAGGAGAGGGGTTTAACAAGAGTTTCACACGAATTCTCAACGTAATATTTAGGTATGTAGAGGTGGTGATTAATTTGTCCTTCGATTACAAAGAGTACGACGCAGCGATGGAAAAGACGTAACAGAAAAGCTATTGGAAGGTAAGACTAACTTACAGGAAAAAGTGAAACAGACATTAGTACAAAAATAGTCATACATAGCCTAAAATGTCACAATATTAAAACATGAGTATAATTCATGAGTCTGTTGGAGTTATGATGGAGAGAATTGGCATCTCCACCAATTTCAGAAGGAACGAGTATCTAATACATATACAAAAAAAAGTATTTTCTCTGTTGTATCTGTAGGTGGAGGAGGAGGAAGGAAGGAATTTGAAGAAGAAAAAGAAAGAAAAAAAAGAAGGAGGAGGGAAAGGGTAGGAGGAGGAAAAAAAGAAAAGAACGAAGTGTAGGCGTAAGAATACGTTTGACGAAGTTATTAATATAAGCTCAGAATAAAAGAAGGTTCTGATTTAAAAAAGAGATAGGTAGGACGAAAAAGAAATAATGAGAGAGAGAGAAAGCTGGATTTTTATTTTTAGCGAAAGACAGAAAAAGAAAGAGAGAAATTCCAATTCCAAAATGAGCCTCAGGGAAACTTGCAAGCTGTCGAAAAAATTTGATTATTGTTCACAGGCAGAACGAAATTTGAAAAAAAAAAAAAAAAAATGGAGATTTCCTCAAGAAATTGTCAAATTTTTCAAATTGCGTAAATCTGCCTACGAAATACTTTAGCCTAGGGAAAAACGTGGATTTGAAATATGTAAATGAGTCTGTGCAGGTATCCAATATTCATAGTATGTCACTTGAATGAAGAACTTACAAGTGGATTATATTATAATTAACTATGTAGAAATAGATTTATGTAGTATCTAACTATTTTAAAATATTTAAAATTGATTATGGCAACATCTAATATGTATATTGAGCAGATGATTAGCTGTTTATTGGCAGGAATCGAACCCGGAAGCCTAGAATACAAGTCCGTATCTCTGGTCTGATGGTTTTTCTGGAATCTGTGGGTCATTTTCAGGGGAGATCTATGCATTCTCTTTATTTGCCTCTGTCTATCTTAGTTTTCTTTGGACAAATCGGAGAGACAAACATGGTCCGTATTTATGGATTTAGAGAAATATTTTTTAAGTCACCAGTTTAATCAGTATCCATACAAGAGAATAAGGTAGAGTAGGTGGGTAATGATTCTCTCCAAGATCTTTGCCATGGATGAAGTGGCCATATGAGTAAGAATTTATTATGAGATATTTAATTTGTCATGAGACTCCTGAGCACAGAGCAATGCTGAGGCCAACAAATAAAATATGGGTACTGGGAAAACCGCATCTCCACTAACAATTCAGAAATCAGTTTAGTTTAGTGTCCATCCATATCCAATCATCCATAAGTTTCGACTTTTAGAGCAAAGGGTGGTTTGCTTCCTCCTCAGTAAATGCGTCAACTACAACCAAGCCATGTGAATTGCCTAACTGTGAAATTTCCCGGTGAAAAAAATAATGAACTTGGAGATAAAGAGGTCTCTATTAATAATGTGTTTTCTGTAATTTAAAGACGATTAAATAAGCGTACTTAGGTAAGTCTATCTTTAATGCAACAGATTATGATAAGGAAAAAGCAGCTGTTGCATTTTTCCTGCTGAAAATTGCTTCACGCCTACAACGCTCTAATTATCTGTTGATAATAATACAATATCGTCACTTACGGCTAAAAACAGAATGGAGGCAAAGAGCATAAGAGCTTTTTGCTCTCAGTTCTATGTGGTTTGAAGTTGTCACTTCCCTCTATCTGCTTGGAATTGTAGCCCCCTTTTTAGGAATTCGTGTAACTGCTTTGACGAAACTGTAGACAAGTGTGTGGAACTTTCAAACATGTATAAGGACCCAAAAATGTAGATAAATAATAATAATAATAATAATAATAATAATAATAATAATAATAATAATAATAATAATAATAATAATAATAATAATAATAATAATAATAATAATAATGGATATTGTGAAGCTCTTTGTAGTCTCTTCATCTATTTGTGAGTACTGAGTAAGCGGAGTAAGCTTAACTACAAAAAGACGTCACCTCACCTTTTGCTCTACTCAATCCTAATATAAGAAGATTCCCACTCATATTATATTACTAGCTGAATTCCGTCGCTTCGCTCCGGAATCCCGCTAGTTCATCCCGAGGCATGGCCAAGCTTGTGGAAAAGGCATGGCCGAACTTGTATTTTTATCAAACTAAAAACATAAACGAAACTCAAATTTAGGCGAGCGAGGAAAAGTTTTCTCTCCCGCAGACTCTGCTTTCTGTGTATTTCTTATGGAGATTTTAGCGATGAAAAATTGATCATACCTATCTCAGGATCGGTTTAGATTTTCGCAAAATCCTTTCTTATTGCACACCTAGACCATAAAAGGAATATTCCTACCAAATTTCAGCTTTCTAGGTGTTGTGGTTCTCGAGATAGAGCGATCAGTGTGTGAACTATGAAATGTGAACTGTGAATGGATCTTGTTCTTATAATATAAGATGTGTTTTCTGTAATTTAAAGACGATTAAATAACCGTACTTAGGTAAGTCTATCTTTAATGCAACAGATTATGGTAAGGAAAAAGCAGCTGTTGCATTTTTCCTGCTGAAAATTGCTTCACGCCTACAACGCTCTAATAATACAATATCGTCACTTACGGCTAAAAACAGAGTGGAGGCAAAGAGCAAAGAACTTTTTGCTCTCAGTTCTATGCGGTTTGAAGTCGTCACTTCCATCTATCTGCTTGGAATTGTAGCCCCCTTTTTACTTTCCTTATCCTATAGGAAGGAAAGTTGAAGTCAATGGTGTTCACATGAAGCAGATTGTCATGGCATTCTTTAACACGGTATTTCTTAAGGAGTACGGTTGCGCTCTGCCCCGCAATGTCAAAATATGAGCGATCTGCCAAGTATAGTATAGGTATAGGTATACAACTGGAGAAGTTACAACTTTTCAAACAAAAAGCAAACTATATAAACAACTAGTACAGAAACACAAATAACTCCTTTAATTAAACCAAATCATCTCGTCGTCAGAAAACCAACAGTTCAATTATAACTAATTATTCAGTTTCATCTATTAACGACGACAAAAATCTAGAGCCACTTCTAAACAAACATGGAGATCAAGCAAAGTTGAAGGATGAATTCATCAATAGGATGTGTTAGAAATGATTGGAATGCTAATTAATGAACTAACTCTTCATCGTGACGAGTATGAATTGATTGCAATCAACAGCAAACACAAGAGTATGCTTCAGCCAGAATTACAAATTGAGGACACTAGGAGTATATGATGTGAAAAGGAAAATTTGCAGTGTGTACATTTCATGATGGCAAATTTACGAGCAATGTCAAAAGGGTTAATTCCTCAATTGCCATCTCAAATAACAATCCTAACTAGAGCTATCCTATTTTTAAAGCCCGGATTCGAAAAAGATCCGGATTTGATTGGACATAAGGATATCCGAAAATCCGAATTGCCCCCAAGGAAACATATTTAATCCGAAGATGTATTCATAAACAAAACAAATGGACCAGACGGAGTTCTGATACAAAAACAAGATAAACTATAGGAGTGTGTCGATGTAAGTTTCGTTATTTCAGAAAAACCTGATCATTTATGTTTTGCATCCAATTTATTTCAAGGACACTGAGTGATAAAGATAGCAGACTTGTGAATGTCACAGTATTAACATGTGAATCAGTATCAATATGTAATCCGAACCAAATTTCAAATGGCAAACTGTGCTCTTTGGAGATACGACTACATGTCTCCTTAGCAAAGATGTTGACTGAGGAT
>NW_007377886.1:23772-28073 GCF_000475195.1 Diaphorina citri | reverse complement strand
TCCGATTCCCGGCAGGTATACAACTGGAGAAGTTACAACTTTTCAAACAAGAAGCAAACTATAGAGTGTATAGCTATAAACAACTAGTAGGTACAGAAACACAAATAACTCCTTTAATTAAACCAAATCATCTCGTCGTCAGAACACCAACAGTTCAATTATAACTATAATTATTCAGTTTCATCTATTAACGACGACAAAAATCTAGAGCCACTTCTAAACAAACATGGAGATCAAGCAAAGTTGAAGGATGAATTCATCAAAAAGGATGCGTTAGAAATGATTGGAATGCTAATTAATGAACTAACTCTTCATCGTGACGAGTATGAATTGATTGCAATCAACAGCAAACACAAGAGTATGCTTCAGCCAGAATTACAAATTGAGGACACTAGGAGTATATGATGTGAAAAGGAAAATTTGGAGTGTGTACATTTCATGATGGCAAATTTACGAGCAATGTCAAAAGGGTTAATTCCTCAATTGCCATCTCAAATAACAATCCCTACTAGAGCTATCCTATTTTTAAAGCCCGGATTCGAAAAAGATCCGGATTTGATTGGACATAAGGATATCCGAAAATCCGAATTGCCCCCAAGGAAACATATTTAATCCGAAGATGTATTCATAAACAAAACAAATGGACCAGACGGAGTACCTACTAATCGCACTGATGAAAAAAGTTTCAGAAGCGAAGAAGAGAGAGAGAGAGAGAAAAGAGAGAGAAAGAGAGAGAGAGAGAGAAAGAGAGGAAGAATGAGAGAGAGAGAGAGAGAGGGAGAGAGAGAGAAAGCGAGGAAGAATGAGAGAGAGAGAATGCTGAAATCCCTCCAGCTAAAGAAAAGCACGGAGAGACGAAAAAAAAAAACTAATTTAATTAAATAAAGAATGAGAGAGAAAGAATGCTGAAATCCCTCCAGCTAAAGAAAAGCACGGAGAGATGGAAAAAAAAAACTAATTTAATTAAATAAGAAATCTGTGGGACGTGTAGAAGGAATATAAAAATACCTCCTCCTTCTCCCTCATTTCCCATCCCAGTGATTCACCTCCCAGTGTTTTAATTGCGTCAATGTCACCACACCTGGGCCACCGTTGCTTCACCCAGGTATCATCTCCCTTGCCCTTTCTTTACCGTCATTCCTCCTTCTTTTTTTCTCCTTTTACCTCTCTTCCCCCCATCTCTCTCTCTCTCTCTCTTTCTATCTCCCTTCCTTTCTTCTCTTCTCGGTAGTTCTCCCTCTTTCTTCATATCTCCCTCATAAAATTAATTAGAAAGCAAAAGAAAATAATGAATGCAAAGAAGCAAACGTAGAATAAATTGTATACAGACATAAGAATCATAAGATTTACATAGATAAATACATGGAGAAACATTAATACATAGTTTCACCAATGACATACCTACCTACATAGAGTACATACATAAGTACATAATTATGTTTTGGATAATGTTGTCTATGTACCCACTAATCGCACTGATGAAAAAAGTTTCAGAAGCGAAGAAGAGAGAGAGAGAGAAAAGAGAGAGAAAGAGCTAGAGGGAGAGAGAGAAAGAGAGGAAGAATGAGAGAGAAAGAATGCTGAAATCCCTCCAGCTAAAGAAAAGCACGGAGAGATGGAAAAAAAAAACTAATTTAATTAAATAAGAAATCTGTGGGACGTGTAGAAGGAATATAAAAATGGGTTTGATGGAACAAAATGGGTACTAAATGATGGGCTTTGGTACAAATTCGCAGCAAAAGTTGTGGTGCTAACTTCACGCACCTCCTCCTTCTCCCTCATTTCCCATCCCAGTGATTCACCTCCCAGTGTTTTAATTGCATCAATGTCACCACACCTGGGCCACCGTTGCTTCACCCAGGTGACAGTATCATCTCCCTTGCCCTTTCTTTACCGTCATTCCTCCTTCTTTTTTCTCCTTCTATCTCTCTTCCCCCTCTCTCTTTCTATCTCCCTTCCTTTCTTCTCTTCTCGTTAGTTCTCCCTCTTTCTTCATATCTCTCTCTCTTGTCACCACACCTGGGCCACCGTTGCTTCACCCAGGTGACAGTATCATCTCCCTTGCCCTTTCTTTACCGTCATTCCTCCTTCTTTTTTTTCTCCTTCTATCTCTCTTCCCTTCCATCTCTCTCTCTCTTTCTATCTCCCTTCCTTTCTTCTCTTCTCGTTAGTTCTCCCTCTTTCTTCATATCTCCCTCTGTCTCTCTCCTTCGTTATCTTTCTGCCTCTCTCTCTTTCCTCTGTCTAATCTTTCTTCTTCTTCATCTCCTTCGTTATCTTTCTGCCTCTCTCTTTTTCCTCTGTCTAATCTTTCTTTCTTCTTCTCTTTCTCTCCTTTCCTCTCTCTTTTCTATTTTCTCCTTCCTTAACCTTCTCCTCATTCTCTTTTTACTCTTTCTTCTTCTCCTCCTTCTCTATATCTCGCTAACAAGTTATACACGACGGCTTTATTTATGTAAATTTCACTGTAGGATTTCTTTTTATTGCTCAGATACGTATCGGCATTTCTTTCGAAATTACCCTGTGACGTGTGACATAATGAAATTCCAATCCCCACCCCCCAGCGCTACTCATTTCCTTTCTGTCTACATTATTTTCGGATGTCTTTTTAAATTGTTTCAACGAGAAATCAATGTCGAGACGCAAAAAGGAGGGGGGAGAAAGAAGATGATGAAAAAATGCGACTCTCAAAATTCCCGAAGGAGACGACGAAGGAAAAAAGAATGAAAGGAAGAGGGAGAGGGAATGTTTTTACTCTTCATAATAGAAAGTGAATGGTGCATGTCTGCATGATTGTTTCATTTTCATATTCAAGGTTATTTTTAGTGGAAGCTGCAGGAGCGCTTTTTGGACATAAATGACTTGCTTTCGGATGTCTTTTTAAATTGTTCCAACGAGAAATCAATGTCGAGACGCAAAAAGGAGGGGGAAGAAAGAAGATGATGAAGAAAAAAATGCGACTCTCAAAATTCCCCAAAGGAGACGAAGAAGGAAAAAAGAATGAAAGGAAGAGGGAGAGGGAATGTTTTTACTTTTTTATCCCTTTCAAAAGGAACAAAAAAAGCTTGAAAATTTCTGACAATCGAACACATCAACATGATCCAGGTCAAAATTTTGATTTTAACAACTAGGTCACACTATAGCACAAACAATTCTAGACGCATAGGAAGTATCGAAATTTTATCCTGGCCTGGCTAGTTTGCTGAAATATGATTGACTTGCATTTCAAAATGTTCATAAACAGAATTTTGCAATTAAATAGCTTTCTGTGAGGTTTGCTTCGTTTCCGTTCGTTAATCCCCCCATAATTTGTGAGCCAAGGGCCCCTTTTAAACATCTCGTTCAGGGAATGGTAACTTTGGATTTGGACAGTGTAGGCTGTAAACTTAGAAAGTACATAAGTAAAGTAGATGTTCATGTTCCCCTACACTGCTGATTTCATCGAGTTTCGCAGGTAAGTATACAGCAAGTACAATCGTTTGTTACGTTTGCAAAGAATGGCTTCTGTTATTGGCATCCATCATCGCTAATGGTCTGATTTATTGCAATAACTTTGGCACTATTTGGGTGAAGGTCGAGAATGACTTGGATGGCATATACATCATCTGCAATTTCCTCTCGTTACTCGTTCAGTTGACATGACTGAGTTCTAAATTCAATCACTGCAAGTGAATCGTGACGACTCATAATGTCTTTCATAATAACTGTTCCAACCAAGGCGGCTTTACACTAGAGCTAGATAGAGCCTTCCTACTTCCTATACTAGCACACTAGTCTTGTTTGAAGAAAGGGCTCCACCAGGTTTTTGATTCCAGGATGAACATTCGTCATGTTTTTGATTCCATCAGCTGATATAAATGCTTTAGCACTCTCCCTTGATCATCCAAAAATGGACCATGTTAAAGTATTGTATGAAATCAAATAAACATGAGACTGTGCAGAAGTATAAATCCAGTAATTCTTGAATCCAACTCATGAATTTGCTTCAAAACCCTTTAGGAAAGGGTGCTCTAGTGCTAGTGTAAGACCACCTTTATTCTAACATCCAACGGTGTAACAGTGTTGATATTTATGTTCTTGCTGATAGTTATTGAATAGTAAACTCTGCAGTTGGTGTTGTTCTGCAATTTTATTGTGATTGGTATTGTTCTTAATGACTCTTAACAGTCTTAACAAGATGTCATGATCTCCTGTTGTTCAGTTAAGATTCTGCATTCTATGGTTTTCCATTTGTTACTTGACTCACTTGTGAAGAGACTTCTATTTATTGTTTTGACACATTCGTTTTCAGTGCATCAAAC
>NW_007377886.1:2099-23244 GCF_000475195.1 Diaphorina citri | reverse complement strand
AATTAAAACCAATCTCCTGAGTAATTGTGTAATCGATATAAATCCTGTGGTACCTTGGGTGACACCTTTCATAGAATATCAATCAAATCTCTGATCCAATCTCAATCTAATGTGAGAATACCATATAGGATTTATGACAGGACTTGGTGAGAATACTACTGGTTTCAATAACTAATACAATGTCCTTAGCAATTGTACGGGATTTGTCATGGAGTATGGTAGGTAACTGACTCATAACAATGTAAAGGCTATCTATCATTGTATGGTACGTGTTGTTCAAATAACAAAAGAAACTCAGTATTAAAATACCAGACAGAAATAACGGTTCGGAAAACTTGGGCTGGAGACTATAGATCCGTGTTGACATCCTTGTTGACCTTGGAGTATGCTGGCGATTGCAGACTGCCTTTGAATTTGAATTAATAAACATTTCAACATGATTACAATACATGTAACATGACCTTTTAGACCTGGTCACCTGGGTTTAAACCAATAAAGACTAAACATGCTCCTGTCCCAATATAGAAAATACCAATTCGAAGATAGAATTAGCCAAAAAACAAATCTAAATCTAAACTTTTACCTCATCCATTTCGCCAAGAAAAACTTACGGAAAAACAGCTGAGCTAATGTACGTATAGGTATCGCAAGTTTAAGCTAACCGATAACTTTAAATCCTGAGGTTTTGACCCCAAATGCTTCCACGTTTTTGTAAAATGTGCATTAAACAAAGCACTTACTTTTCATTACTTGCGTTATTTATGTGGTCAGAAAGGGGTTTGCAGCAGAAACAGCATTTGTAGTTGAAAGGATCTCCAAATGATACAGGGTGGTTTCATGGTTTGGATTGTAGTTAAAAATCTTACAAGTACATATGGTATTTAAGTCAATGGTGTTCACATGAAGCAGATTGTCATGGCATTCTTTAACACGGTATTTCTTAAGGAGTACGGTTGCGCTCTGCCCCGCAAAGACAAAATATGAGCGATCTGCCAAGTATAGTATAGGTATACAACTGGAGAAGTTACAACTTTTCAAGGGTTTGGATTGTAGTTAAAAATCTTACAAGTCCATATGGTATTTAAGTCAATGGTGTTCACATGAAGCAGATTGTCATGGCATTCTTTGACACGGTATTTCTTAAGGAGTACGGTTGCGCTCTGCCCCGCAAAGTCAAAATATGAGCGATCTGCCAAGTATAGTACAACTGGAGAAGTTACAACTTTTCAAACAAGAAGCAAACTATAGAGAGTATAGCTATAAACAACTAGTACAGAAACACAAATAACTCCTTTAATTAAACCAAATCATCTCGTCGTCAGAACACCAACAGTTCAATTATAACTAATTATTCAGTTTCATCTATTAACGACGACAAAAATCTAGAGCCACTTCTAAACAAACATGGAGATCAAGCAAAGTTGAAGGATGAATTCATCAATAGGATGCGTTAGAAATGATTGGAATGCTAATTAATGAACTAACTCTTCATCGTGACGAGTATGAATTGATTGCAATCAACAGCAAACACAAGAGTATGCTTCAGCCAGAATTACAAATTCAGGACACTAGGAGTATATGATGTGAAAAGGAAAATTTGCAGTGTGTACAATATCTATTAACGACGACAAAAATCTAGAGCCACTTCTAAACAAACATGGAGATCAAGCAAAGTTGAAGGATGAATTCATCAATAGGATGCGTTAGAAATGATTGGAATGCTAATTAATGAACTAACTCTTCATCATGACGAGTATGAATTGATTGCAATCAACAGCAAACACAAGAGTATGGCTTCAGCCAGAATTACAAATTGAGGACACTAGGAGTATATGATGTGAAAAGGAAAATTTGCAGTGTGTACATTTCATGATGGCAAATTTACGAGCAATGTCAAAAGGGTTAATTCCTCAATTGCATCTCAAATAATCTCAATTGCATCATTTGCAGTGTGTACATTTCATGATGGCAAATTTACGAGCAATGTCAAAAGGGTTAATTCCTCAATTGCCATCTCAAATAACAATCCTAACTAGAGCTATCCTATTTTTAAAGCCCGGATTCGAAAAAGATCCGGATTTGATGGGACATAAGGATATCCGAATATCCGCAAATAACAATCCTAACTAGAGCTATCCTATTTTTAAAGCCCGGATTCGAAAAAGATCCGGATTTGATTGGACATAAGGATATCCGAATATCCAAATTGCCCCCAAGAAAACATATTTAATCCGAAGATGGATTCATAAACAAAACAAATGGACCAGACGGAATTCTGATACAAAAACAAGACAAACTATAGGAGTGTGTCGATGTAAGTTTCGTTATTTCAGAAAAACCTGATCATTTATGTTTTGCATCCAATTTATTTCAAGGACACTGAGTGATAAAGATAGCAGACTTGTGAATGTCACAGTATTAACATGTGAATCAGTATCAATATGTAATCCGAACCAAATTTCAAATGGCAAACTGTGCTCTTTGGAGATACGACTACATGTCTCCTTAGCAAAGATGTTGACTGAGGATGATTATAGTTACTAGTTACAGAGCCATGGGAATTCCCTCACAAGAAAACTCCAGTTTATCCATCCAAAGATTGCACTAATGCAAGGGAATGAACAAGAACATTACTATCCTCTTTCCAGTTCCAGGGGTTTTTATGAGCTAGGTATGATTTCTAGTTAATCATGGTTGTATGACTTGGAACATCTCATCAATTTGTTTAACACCAGACGAAACAAGATTCTACAGGATATCATACATAGTAGTAGAATGTCAACAACGCACAGGTATTAATAATTACAAGTACCTACATACACCTATTCCATAAATTTATATTGTGGATTCAGTCTAAAACCTAACAAAAAGCAACAACCTTCATTGCGATTTTGGTTTTATGATCCGTTCCATTTTTGTATCAGCAATTCTCCTTTCTTACATTTTTACAATTCTGAGCAAAACATCTAAGAAATGCAGCCGAACAAGTTTCAAAGTGATTTTTATCTGCACAATTCCTCATTGTCTTTCTGCGAACAGAGAGATTGGAGGACATCAAACTGAGATCAAATCCAACATCTGTCTTGTTCATGAAACATGCGATTACATCTGAAACTTGATGAGCATTGCTCTCCAACTCTTGATCAAAAGATTTACTGCTCAACATTAGCAATCAAATAAATAAATCCTGCCCCGTCCCATCCTGAATTATCCTGATGATACGATGGTTAAAGAGATAAGAATCTCGATTTATAAAAAGAGAAGCACACATTCGTTCCGAGGAAAAAGTAAATTGAAAGAATAATTATTCTCAATAAATTTAGAATTCCAAGCTACTAATTGACAGAGCTTTACAATAGGGTTAAAACTCTCTGTACGAGTACTTACATGGACAAACTCATTGTTTCTCTCCATTTTTCTTCTGGATGTTCACATTGAACATTTTCCATGTTGGTTTTTATTTTATTTACTTCTGCCGAATAGCACATAGATTACTCCCTGTCTTCATTTTTCTACTAGTTGCTGCTGCTTAGTTGCAATCTTATCTGGATTGTTCATTTATTTGTCATCTCATACTTTTGAAGGTACAACATTTAGGATTAAATTTATTGTCTCATGGATAGGCTCAAGTTTATACTTGCTTAGGATAATGTTAAAGTCTCATTGTTAAGCACATTTGAACGTAAATGGAAGTCACTCTTTTAGCTGTTAATGATTCGCAGGACAATAGTACCAACTGTCCGGTTGACTAAAATTGTTTGCACACCATCTAGGGCAAGTAGGGCATAGACGCAACAAAATCCTTCAATTCATGCAAAATAGGTATTAGATGACTATTTTATTTTGCTGCACTTGTAATATTGCTTCTTCATAATAATGTTGGTTTTTATTTTATTTACTTCTGCCGAATAGCACATAGATTACTCCCTGTCTTCATTTTTCTACTAGTTGCTGCTGCTTAGTTACAATCTTATCTGGATTGTTCATTTATTTGTCATCTCTTACTTTTGAAGGTACAACCTTTAGGATTAAATTTATTGTCTCATGGATAGGCTCAAGTTTATACTTGATTACGATAATGTTAAAGTCTCATTGTTAAGCAATAAGCACATTTGAACGTAAATGGAAGTCACTCTTTTAGCTGTTAATGATTCGCAGGACAATAGTACCAACTGTCCGGTTGACTAAAATTGTTTGCACACCATCTAGGGCAAGTAGGGCATAGACGCAACAAAATCCTTCAATTCATGCAAAATATTAGATGACTATTTTATTTTGCTGCACTTGTAATATTGCTTCTTCATAATAGAAAGTGAATGGTGCATGTCAGCATGTCTGCATGATTGTTTCATTTTCATATTCAAGGTTATTTTTAGTGGAAGCTGCAGGAGCGCTTTTTGGACATAGATGACTTGTCTTCATAATAGAAAGTGAATGGTGCATGTCTGCATGATTGTTTCATTTTCATATTCAAGGTTATTTTTAGTGGAAGCTGCAGGAGCGCGTTTTGGACATAAATGACTTGCATTTCTATCACCCATATTTATGAACAAAATGCTGGCTCTTAAGTTCGTGCTAAGCATAGTCTCAAGGCATTTGATTGGTCAATTTTGACTTGAGAAGACTGATCTAAGAACGATCATTCTTGTTCATAAATACGAGTGTAAATGTTCATCACCAGAGTTTTTCATTGAAGAGGTTTGCTGAAATATGATTGACTTGCATTTCAAAATGTTCATAAACAGAATTTTGCAATTAAATAGCTTTCTGTGAGGTTTGCTTGGTTCCGTTCGTTAATCCCCCCATAATTTGTGAGCCAAGGGCCCCTTTTAAACATCTCATTCAGGGAATGGTAACTTTGGATTTGGACACTGTAGGCTGTAAACTTAGAAAGTACATAAGTAAAGTAGATGTTCCCCTAAACTGCTGATTTCATCGAGTTTCGCAGGTAAGTATACAGCAAGTACAATCGTTTGTTACGTTTGCAAAGAATGGTTTCTGTTATTGGCATCCATCATCGCTAATGGTCTGATTTATTGCAATAACTTTGGCACTATTTGGGTGAAGGTCGAGAATGACTTGAATGGCATATACATCATCTGCAATTTCCACTCATTACTCGTTCAGTTGACAGATAACTTTGGCACTATTTGGGTGAAGGTCGAGAATGACTTGGATGGCATATACATCATCTGCAATTTCCTCTCGTTACTCGTTCAGTTGACATGACTGAGTTCTAAATTCAATCACTGCAAGTGAATCGTGACGACTCATAATGTCTTTCATAATAACTGTTCCAACCAAGGCGGCTTTACACTAGAGCTAGATAGGGCCTTCCTATAATCCTATACTAGCACATTAGTCTCGTTTGAAGAAAGGGCTCCACCAGGTTTTTGATTCCAGCATGAACATTCGTCATGTTTTTGATTCCATCAGCTGATATAAATGCTTTAGCACTCTCCCTTGATCATCCAAAGATGTTATGTTTGCTGAAATATGATTGACTTGCATTTCAAAATGTTCATAAACAGAATTTTGCAATTAAATAGCTTTCTGTGAGGTTTGCTTCGTTCCGTTCGTTAATCCCCCCATAATTTATGAGCCAAGGGCCCCTTTTAAACATCTCGTTCAGGGAATGGTAACTTTGGATTTGGACAGTGCAGGCTGTAAACTTAGAAAGTACATAAGTAAAGTAGATGTTCCCCTACACTGCTGATTTCATCGAGTTTCGCAGGTAAGTATACAGCAAGTACAATCGTTTGTTACGTTTGCAAAGAATGGTTTCTGTTATTGGCATCCATCATCGCTAATGGTCTGATTTATTGCAATAACTTTGGCACTATTTGGGTGAAGGTCGAGAATGACTTGGATGGCATATACATCATCTGCAATTTCCTCTCGTTACTCGTTCAGTTGACATGACTGAGTTCTAAATTCAATCACTGCAAGTGAATCGTGACGACTCATAATGTCTTTCATAATAACTGTTCCAACCAAGGCGGCTTTACACTAGAGCTAGATAGAGCCTTCCTACTTCCTATACTAGCACACTAGTCTTGTTTGAAGAAAGGGCTCCACCAGGTTTTTGATTCCAGGATGAACATTCGTCATGTTTTTGATTCCATCAGCTGATATAAATGCTTTAGCACTCTCCCTTGATCATCCAAAGATGTTATAGTATTGTATGAAATCAAATAAACATGAGACTGTGCAGAAGTATAAATCCAGTAATTCTTGAATCCAACTCATGAATTTGCTTCAAAACCCTTTAGGAAAGGGTGCTCTAGTGCTAGTGTAAGACCACCTTTATTCTAACATCCAACGGTGTAACAGTGTTGATATTTATGTTCTTGCTGATAGTTATTGAATAGTAAACTCTGCAGTTGGTGTTGTTCTGCAATTGTGATTGGTATTGTTCTTAATGACTCTTAACAGTCTTAACAAGATGTCATGATCTCCTGTTGTTCAGTTAAGATTCTGCATTCTATGGTTTTCCATTTGTTACTTGACTCACTTGTGAAGAGACTTCTATTTATTGTTTTGACACATTCGTTTTCAGTGCATCAAACGGCGTTCCGTGCTAACTGTGAGGAACTGAAGACTCTTTATATTCTGACAGTTGACAATGAAAACCTTCAAAATCAGAGACCAACCTCAGTAGTGTAATGGTTAGTGCAAGAGGAATCCGGATCTAGCGTTTGGTAGTTTGATATGTTTTAACACATTTTTAAAGCCTCTAATAGGCAAAAGGGAATATTTTTGTGACAAGCATTAATATTTAACACAAAAATTCTCTAAAATTTGGGGTTGATTCCACGAATACCAGAGCTCACCATGGGAGAAAAATTAAATATTATCGATGAATGCTTGTCACTTTTTGATATGTGGCAATTGTGGCATGTAAACTGTAAACTGTTTCGTAGAATAACCCCTCGATCAGATTGTTTCATACAATGAGCCCAAATCTAACCATAAATCATTCTCATTTGAGGTGAAACCTACATTGTATTTGAGTTTGATCCACATCAAAACTTATTTTGCCAATTCTGCCAACCTGGCAAACTCAACAAAGTTGAAAAAACTCATTTGTACCCAACAGGTGTCTGTCTACTGGATTGTAGGGGAAGTTGACATTGTGGTATACAGGGTGTATAACCTCAAATGTACACTGATGCCCGATATGCTCACACACTACACACAGACTCTGAGTTAAAGTCCCTGACACTAGGAGCGCCACTCTTCACCAAAGAACTCCTCATTCATTTCACACTTCGGAAACTTTGTGACGTAATAATACAGAAGAAAAGCTTTTAAGAGTATTGCATGATTTGTGTATACTCGGTGGTCGCGACACCCATTCCGTTACATTCTGTATACGTTTAGAATTCCAAGCTACTAATTGACAGAGCTTTACAATAGGGTTAAAACTCTCTGTACGAGTACTTACATGGACAAACTCATTGTTTATCTCCATTTTTCTTCTGGATGTTCACATTGAACATTTTCCATGTTGGTTTTTATTTTATTTACTTCTACTGAATAGCACATAGATTACTCCTTGTCTTCATTTTTCTACTAGTTGCTGCTGCTTAGTTATATACAATCTTATCTGGATTGTTCATTTATTTGTCATCTCATACTTTTGAAGGTACAACATTTAGGATTTAATTTACTGTCTCATGGATAGGCTCAAGTTTATACTTGATTACGATAATGTTAAAGTCTCATTGTTAAGCACATTTGAACGTAAATGGAAGTCACTCTTTTAGCTGTTAATGATTCGCAGGACAATAGTACCAACTGTCCGGTTGACTAAAATTGTTTGCACACCATCTAGGGCAAGTAGGGCATAGACGCAACAAAATCCTTCAATTCATGCAAAATATTAGATGACTATTTTATTTTGCTGCACTTGTAATATTGCTTCTTCATAATAGAAAGTGAATGGTGCATGTCTGCATGATTGTTTCATTTTCATATTCAAGGTTATTTTTAGTGGAAGCTGCAGGAGCGCTTTTTGGACATAAATGACTTGCATTTCTAAATGTTCATCACCAGAGTTTTTCATTGAAGAGGTTTGCTGAAATATGATTGACTTGCATTTCAAAATGTTCATAAACAGAATTTTGCAATTAAATAGCTTTCTGTGAGGTTTGCTTCGTTCCGTTCGTTAATCCCCCCATAATTTATGAGCCAAGGGCCCCTTTTAAACATCTCGTTCAGGGAATGGTAACTTTGGATTTGGACAGTGTAGGCTGTAAACTTAGAAAGTACATAAGTAAAGTAGATGTTCATGTTCCCCTACACTGCTGATTTCATCGAGTTTCGCAGGTAAGTATACAGCAAGTACAATCGTTTGTTACGTTTGCAAAGAATGGTTTCTGTTATTGGCATCCATCATCGCTAATGGTCTGATTTATTGCAATAACTTTGGCACTATTTGGGTGAAGGTCGAGAATGACTTGGATGGCATATACATCATCTGCAATTTCCTCTCGTTACTCGTTCAGTTGACATGACTGAGTTCTAAATTCAATCACTGCAAGTGAATCGTGACGACTCATAATGTCTTTCATAATAACTGTTCCAACCAAGGCGGCTTTACACTAGAGCTAGATAGAGCCTTCCTACTTCCTATACTAGCACACTAGTCTTGTTTGAAGAAAGGGCTCCACCAGGTTTTTGATTCCAGGATGAACATTCGTCATGTTTTTGATTCCATCAGCTGATATAAATGCTTTAGCACTCTCCCTTGATCATCCAAAAATGGACCTGTTTTGTGGCAAAGCATAACTTTGGATTCTCAATTTTCAAGAAATTCAAGTTATGTTTGAGTAGACGAGTTCCTACTGCCTACATTGAGATACTTAAAAGATCTTTTATAGAGCAATTTGTACTAAGATATCAAACATATTACCTACTCAACCTTGAAACATAATGATTAATGATTCTCCTATATTTATTTACCTCTCAGTTTTTCATCTAATATCTAAAACAATACAAGAATCATCATCACCAAAATAGAAAGTAAATAGGACGTGTGAAAAATTCAGCTCTCAGCCAAGACACGTGCATTCTTCAAATTTCTGTCCCTCCTAAAAGAACACTGATTGATGAAATTAATGTCGAAATTGTTGCAAGTCTCCTTGAGAACACCTTAGTCACGAGTTGAGATCCCTTCTGATTGGTGATTCAGTAAGTAAAATGTAGCTCCCCCCACTCTCAATATTAAAACAGGTGCTTTTGTGTGATTTCGTGCATCATCGAGAGTCCATACCGAAATAAGATGCCGAAATAAGAAATTAGCAAAACCAGGTGGTTGAGAGACTGGTAGATTTTCCTGGAGATAGAGGGATTTTCCCCCGGGATAAATTAAGAGTATGTAATGTATCTTATCTAAGTAATTTCTTTCAGCGCCCATCATCATTGCGTCTTTTCCTCGAACATTTCCAGTTACCAGTTTTTTCCTCAAAATCTTCAGCTCAAGCTCACATACAACGAACGCCCTAATATGTTTTCTCAGACCATTAAACCAACTCAATTGGCAAAATTTTCCACACCGGATCGCGTTATAACCCAAGGATATATCGATCGTTAAGAAACATTTAAAAAAACACCGAGAGAAAAATCTGCCCCGTGCAGGTATAAAAAATTGTGCTTTTTCTCTTCTTAATTGCAACTAGCACAATACCTTCTACTTGTACAAGTGTAGAGGATTTAGTTCTATACCTGTACCTCCTTGCAATTAAAGTCTATAAATATTTCAATGTCAGAGGACACTCGCTCTACTCTCTGCAGCTTTGCACTCTGAACCACCGGTAGTCATTACTATTAACTGCCAACTGCCATAGTTATCCTCATGACCAGTATCGAATTGCGCCGATGAACCTCTTTAAGGCAGCAACTTCCGCCAATGATAAATACGTGTAGGTACAGGTCATTCAGCGAAAGTCTGCTGCGCCGTTTGTGATTCGACTGTGAAATACATAAAAGAACATGTGATTTTTTTCGAAAAATTCTCTCTTTTGAAAGATCTTTGAGCCTGTAACTTGAGATTGAGATAGGGTCTACATTGTAAAGTTCCTAAAATGTGAAAGCCCATTTTTCACCTTTCCCAGCCGTTTAATCTCCACAGCTTATTTCTACAGGTACCTACTGACAGTATAATTTGCAGAAAATCGGGAGAATTTGACCATTACATGTACTCACAACCTGTAGTACCATAGTATCTGCTCGATATAACATACCTATCTCGCTACCTGCATTCTTCACTCAGCAATGTTACCCCAAATATCTTCATCTTGATAAAGACTGGGTATATGCCCGTGGCAAAATCGAGCTATATCTGCTGTGGCCATTCCAAATGTGAAATACTTCCCATACATACACGTTGTTGTACATGAGGATACCAAATACTTGAACGAACCAAGAGAGTCCTGATTCTGTGAGACTGAGGTGTAGGGGCAAACAGCTCTAAAGCGGCCCCTAGACGTGCAATATTATTTGTTTTGTGGCAAAGCATAACTTTGGATTCTCAATTTTCAAGAAATTCAAGTTATGTTTGAGTAGACGAGTTCCTACTGCCTACATTGGATACTCAAAAGATCTTTTATAGAGCAATTTGTACTAAAATGATATCAAACATATTACCTACTCAACCTTGAAACATAATGATTAATGTTTCTCCTATATTTATTTACCTCTCAGTTTTTCATCTAATATCTAAAACAATACAAGAATCATAATCACCAAAATAGAAAGTAAATAGGACGTGTGAAAAATTCAGCTCTCAGCCAAGACACGTGCATTCTTCAAATTTCTGTCCCTCCTAAAACAACACTGATTGATGAAATTAATGTCGAAATGGTTGCAGTCTCCTTGAGAACACCTTAAGTCATGAGTTCAGCTCACTAGTGAATGGTGATTCAGTTGGGTAAAATGTTAGAACTCACAAAAACCTCCCCACTCTCAATATTAAAACAGGTGCTTTTGTGTGATTTCTTGCATCATCGAGAGTCCATACCGAAATAAGATGCCCAAAAGTTGAACCAGAAGAAAACCAACGTGTTGTAAAACAGGGCACCGGGAAATCAGCAAAACCAGGTGGTTGAAAGACTGGGAGATTTTCCTGGAGATAGAGGGATTTTCCCCCGGGATAAATAAGAGTATGTAATGTATCTTATCTAAGTAATTTCTTTCAGCGCCCATCATCATTACGTCTTTTCCTCGAACATTTCCAGTTTTTTCCTCAAAATCTTCAGCTCAAGCTCAAACAACAAACGCCCTAATATGTTTTCTCAGACAATTAAACCAACTCAATTGGCAAAATTTTCCACACCGGATCGCGTTTAAAACCCAAGGATATATCGATCGTTAAGAAACAAAAAAAAACTGTGAAAAAAGCCTCTTTTTTAGATATAGGTACCTTCATAAGACGTGTAGATACTTTTACTTTTATTTCTGTTTTGAATGTTTTGATGTACACATGTGTATTACGTAGGCAAAGTCTCAGCTTAGGCAAAAGAATCTGAGTGAGGTCTACAGTTCACAGAACCACTAGTATGTTAAAGTTACAATAATAATACTAGTAATTTACTTATGCAAACTATTAGGTATTATTGTAACTTTACACATGTAAATCTCACAATTTCATGGCATGAGGCACAGCACAAGATTCGAATATTTGATCTCTATTGTTTACCAACATCATTTTCCTTCACAAGAAAACATTCCTCTTTATCATGTGGAATCTAATTGAACCAAAATCTTCCAAACGTCCTTGAGACAGAATCTCATGACGTGTTGGTTCTAGTCTGCATCACTTTAGTCTAATTTCAATTCCCTTCCTTCCATCATGATAACTATCGTCTCGTAATGATAACTACTATTAATGCTCTGGATTTTCTTTGTTTCACGGATGTGGCCAGGACTCTAACCCACTCTGTGCACTGGGCTAGAACCCAGAGTCTCGGCAGGTTCGGCTCCACTGAGTTTGATTACTATTTTCCATCATCATTACAAAATTTGCATTCCGGAGAGGGTTTTATTAGATGTGGCGAGAAGATACTCTTGTATCTTCGTATACAATATACGTATACATAGATTCATAGATACAATAATGTGACTGAACATGAGAAGAATTTCAGTTCTGGACACACAAGAACTGTCAAAACTTCACTCCTGCTTGAATACATGTGTGCATCTTTCCTCCTAACTTGGAAATTTTCAAAATAGTCAAGTTCTACTCTGTACGGATACAGATTAACACCGCATTCCAAATCGGTTATTGTTCCGATTGGTTAAGAATCACCTGGACATCATGGAGTTATTCTTGTTCTTCTTTTCATTTCTCGACTTATTTTATGTGTCTTACGTATTCTTGAGAGTTAGTTTTTCTTCCTTGAGAATTCAAGCAACGAGTGTCCATGATAAAGCAAGTCTAATTATGTGTCTTACGAAAAAAATGTGTCTTTGAGCTACTTTTACTGAGCCAATTGAGAGACAGGGGCCACTTTTACTGAGCCAATTGAGAGGGGGTCACTTTTACTGAGCCAATTGAGAGACAGGGGCCACTTTTACTGAGCCAATTGAGAGACAGACAGTCCTGTAACTGCTAGGGTCATAGGCTTTCATGCCTGACCATTTCGCTGGGAATTCACATGCCTCAGACCTGGAATGTCATGCCAGCACTTTCACTTTTGAAGGAAATTTGACCAGACGAGCTCAAAAAGAGATGAGGTAAACTGAGAGAGAGAGAGAGAGAGAGAGAGAGAGAAACTGAGAAAGCGTAGGAGCATAAATAGTAAAAAAGAGGGAACGATGAAGAAAGAAAGAGAGAGGAAGAGATAGATAACAGATATTATGTCAGTTTTCTTTGTAACAAATTTCTAGAGCACCTATTTTACACAATGCATTTCTTCTAGATTTGTTTAAGCAAAATCTAAACAAATACAGAATCCACAATGCAGATACATACCACCTACATATCGGTAAATCCCTCAGGTGTATTGTGTTATTTTCTTCTGGTAGCTAGGTATTTCTATACATGTGTTGTTGAAAAGGGAAAGAGAGAGAGAGAGAGAGAGAGAGAGAGAGAGAGAATTATGTTTCAGTTGACCACAAGAGAACCTTATGTACACAATTTCCGGAAAATTCGAAAAGAGAGAGAGAGAGAGCTCTAAGTCAGGGAGTTAAAAAGAGAAAAATAGAAAGAGCGAAAGAGAAGGAGAGGGAAGGATGGACAAAAAAGAGGGGAAGAGTGAGAGAGAGAGAAAAGGTATCATAACATAAATTGAAAAGTATATCTTTCTCCTCTTCCATCACTTAATTGAAGAAAATATGTTCTAACCTAAGTAAGCTTTTAAAGATTTCTAGAAAACAAGATAAAGATAAAAGTGTATCTATGTACATAATATATTTTCTCTTTCTCTCTCTATTTTTCTTTCCCCCTTTCTCTCGCTCTCTCTACCTCTATCTCTCTTCATCACTCATTTGTTTCTGTCTCTTTCTTTTTCACCCTCTTTTGCTCTCTCTCTCTCTCTCTTCTCTCTCTCTCTCTCTCTCTCTCTCTCTCTCTCTCTCTCTCTCTCTCTCTCTCTCTCTCTCTCTCTCTCATTCTCCTTCGTCTGTTTTCAGCATTTTCCATCATTTAGCTCCTTTTTAATTTCATTTCTTGCTTCACTGAGTCGGAGTATAGCAACCGGTGTATTTATACAACTCGTTTCCATTCTGTTCACCAAACGAAGTGAGCTTCAAGTTTTCAACTTGACGATTTTTCGTAGGAAGGGCAAAGCAAGAGTTCATGAGTTATTTCCTCTAAGCCGACCGAATAGGCGGGAACAGTCCCCGAGAATGGTCAGAATTCAACAAACACTTTACCATGAACCTATAGCGGTGTAGTTGCACCGAGGGGGGTTAAAAAAAAAAAAAAAAAAAAAAAATGCATGCACTTTCTAAAATGTAAACCATCAAAACCTAGAAAGATGATCTGCTCAATTTATCAAAAGAATACACAATAGGTAAAATTCACATTTAAAAGGGCTTCCTATAGGTACGATTTCCTACTTCTACAAAGCCCACATAAGTCCGATATAGTAAAAAAAAAAAAAATCGATGCATAGGTAGGTAGGACCTCTTCTTAGGCCTCCATTAGCCCGATCTAGCCCAAAAAACGATAGGTACATATTAGGATTTAGGATACACCGGGACCACGAAGAGGATAATCGGAGAAAAAATCCACTTTCATCTTTTTTTTTTCCTCAGTTACTCGAATTTTATGAAATCGTGCACCGTTTCCATCTCTCCCTCTTCTCTTTTTTTTACTTCCTCCATCTTCCCTTTTCACCTCCCCTCTAATCCTCTTTATCCTTTCTCATCTTCTTCCGCCCCTCTTCATCCTGGCCAAGATTACTTGGCCCGTCCCGAACCGCAGTCAACTATCATGAGGACCTGTGCTTTTCCTTTGAAGCATGATAAACCCTTTGTAGCCTCCAGCTAACTAGGCTCGTAGTCTTGGATCATGGTTTGTCTGTATTTTTCTTGTGGACTCCTAACTGAATTATCTGTAAGAATCCTGGAGTGAGGAGAAGGAGGAGGAGAAAGAGGAGACGAAGATACAGAAGAAACAAAAGGAAGCAGAACACTCAGAATAAAAAGACAAAAAAAAATCGAGAGAAAGAAAAGAGTTGTCACCCGTCCTAAGATTGCATTGCCTCTTCCCTTTCCTTCCCCTCTTTCTCTCTCCTAATCCTAATCCCTTTTGTTCCTGTGCTATTTTTAATCCTCCCTCCTCCTTCCCTGGTGTTCTATTGTTATCCATTGTCCCTTTCCACATTTAAATGTTTATTAAAACAAGATCCCCCCATGAGGTGAGCGCACCAAATGTAGGACCCAGTTCTTTTTCAGACCGTTTTGAGTTTGTGACAGAATAGGTCCTGTTTTTTTTGCTGGGATAGGAATGGAAATGCAATTTTGAGTTTTTACAATAAAATTTATGGATTGAGGGATTACAAATTTATCCTGTCTTCCTTCTCATCAAAACCTCTTGACTGTGAATGAATAAGAGAAGAGAGAGGGAGAGGGAGGGGGAGGGAGGGAGAGAGAGAGAGGGAGAGGGAGAGAGAGAGAGAGAAAGAGAGAGAGAGAGAGAGTCCTAAGGTATGTTAAGGGTAAAGGTTTCACCAAAAACATTTTTCTACTACCGCAACTTTTTTTTCTCACTATTTTTACTCTTTTCGTCTTTTGTTAGTTCAAGTACTGGAAGAGAGAGAGGAGAGAGAGAGAGAGGAGAGAGAGAGGAGGGGGAGAGAGAGAGGAGGGAGAGAGAGAGAGAGGAGAGAGTGAGAGGAGAGAGGGAGAGAGAGAGAGAGATATTCCTTCCATTGTTATCTCAGCAGCGCATCGTTTACCCCTACATCTTTTCTACAGTTTTGCGTTCTACCTAACCCCAGAGCATTTCAGTAGAATAGGTATATCACTGGTACAAACAACACATAATATTATGTAAATAGATATTGTTATAGCCATTAGCCAATAATCCATGCAATATAAATCTGTCACACTCATAGTAATGGAAGTATTGGCAATGGCCACAACTGCAAAATGTAAAGCAACCACAAGTCCAACTACCAAAAACCGGTTGCTAAGAACTTCTTCTAACTTTGAGGACGAAAAAAATCGACACCCGGGTGAACAAGTTTCATTTTTTTCCATTGATACAAATCATTATTGATTTTTTTTTAATTGATATTTATTTAGGTAGGTAGGTAGTGGATAACTACCTACATAAAAAAATTGTGACCAAATTTTGATGTCCCAGTTGCACAAGTGGGTAAAAATGTACAATTCAGTAGAAAAACTCAAATTTGAAAGCCATGTGTTGATCTTGACAGAGGGGAAGAGGAAGAGGAGAAAGTAAGAAGGAGGGAGGGAGGGAGAGACAGAGAGAGAGAGAGAGAAGGAAGAAGTAAAGTTGTGAAGAAAGTTTCAGGCGTTAGGTAGAGTGAGAAATGGAGAGAGAGGGAGAGATGAGATAAAGTGTAGAGGGTGGGAGAGAAAGAAAGAGATAGGGATGAGAGAGATAAGTCTAGAAGGTGAGAGAGAGAGAGAGAAAAAAGAGAGAGATCCTTCCATTGTTATCTCAGCAGCGTATCGTTTGCCCCTACATCTTTTCTACAGTTTTGCGTTCTACCTAACCCCAGAGTATTTCAGTGGAAAAACTCAAATTTGAAAGCCATGTGTTGATCTTGACAGAGGGGAAGAGGAAGAGGAGAAAGTAAGAAGGAGGGAGAAACATGAGAAAGAGAAAGAAAGAGAGAGAGAGAGAGAAGGAACGAAGTAAAGTTGTGAAGAAAGTTTCAGGCGTTAGGTAGGGTGAGAAATGGAGAGAGAGGGAGAGATAAGATAAAGTGGTAGAGGGTCGGAGAGAAAGAAAGAGATAGGGATGAGAGAAATAAGTCTAGAAGGTGAGAGAGAGAAAAAGAAAGGAATGGAGAGAGAGATTGAAAAGAAAAAAGTTTCCAAAGTATTTCTAGATTCCATAAGGAACCCAAATACATATTTATCTCAGCAAGACGTATAAATGGAAACATACATTTTTTCTTCTTACCCTAGTGTTAGGTAACTAATGTACCTCTCTGAAGGTAAAACAATATACAGGGTTATTTCAATATCAAAGATTTTCCAATTCTTTGGAGTGATCATTAGCGCGACAAGACATTGAATTAGGTAGAATGGAGTAGAGAGAAAGAAAAAAGTGAAGGTCTTTTAGTCGTGAAACGCACAATATCAATTTCCTTTAGAATCTTGACTTTAGTATATTCTTTGATTTTTTTTTCTTTCTTCTTTTTCTAGAAAAAAGTTTCTAAAGTATTTCTAGATTCCATAAGGAACCCAAATACATATTTATCTCAGCAAGACGTATAAATGGAAACATACATATTTTCTTCTTACCCGAGTGTTAGGTACCTAATGTACCTCTCTGAAGGTAAAACAATATACAGGGTTATTCCAATATCAAGGATTCTCCAATTCTTTGGAGTGATCATTAGCGCGACAAGACATTGAATTGGGTAAAATGGAGTAGAGAGAAAGAAAAAAGTGAAGGTCTTTTAGTCGTGAAACGCATAATATCAATTTCCTTTAGAATCTTGACTTTTTTTTTTTTTTAAGAGGTTTGACAGAGGGAACTGTAACTGCTATGGTCTTATCGTCCCGAGATCGAAGAGAGAAGGAAGACAGGATAGGAGAAAGCCAGCCGTTCCGAGAACGAACACCATCCGTCAGGAATAAAATCCGCCCCGGGCGGGAATCGAACCCGCGGCCTAGCGCTTACAAGGCAGACGCACCACCAACTAAGCTAACTAGGCTGGCAATCTTGACTTTAGTATAGGTATTGATTTTTTTTTCTTTTCATATCTCGAAATTTACAAATTGAGAGGACAGTATCCGATTGCGCCACAATCCAAAAATCCCAATGGAATCAATGGATACCGATTTCGCTGATTGAAAAATATACTCCGATTCCGCCAGGCATATAAAAGTTCTCTTAATGTATTGTAAGGTAGGTATAGGTACTGATTCTTAAATTTACGCTACAAAAGCATCTTTATATACCAGGGATTTTTTCTTCTTTTCATATCTCGAAATTTACAAATTGAGAGGACAGTATCCGATTGCGCCACAATCCAAAAATCCCAATGGATACCAATTTCGCTTATTGAAAAATATACTCCGATTCCGCCAGGCATATGAAATCTCTCTCTCTCTCTCTCTCTCTCTCTCTCTCTCTCTCTCTCTCTCTCTCTCTCTCTCTCTCTCTCTCTCTGTGTTTTTAGTTACATCTTTCTCTCTCTCTGTCTGACATATTATCTGTCTTTTCCTTCTGTCCTTTTCTTTCTTTCGAGAACACAAGTGATAAACTCCGCCATCCAGAAACTGGAATGATGTGCAAAGTGCAGAAACAATGAGGAATGACTGAAATGCAACACTGTGCTAATTAATGCAACACTGTGCTAATTGGTAAGTGATGTGGTGAGTCTTGTTGATATATTATACTCGGAGGGACAATGCCCATCTTCCGGAGGTAAAATACGAGTTTATGTGCAGATAGGTGAAAAAGAGTGATCCGTGCCCCACATCTGCCCCAAAAACTAGTAACAGTCTTTAACTCATTTTTCTAAAAAAAATTTCCTCACTCTGTCTCTCTTTCTCTCGTAAGCTAACCTATATATCCCTCTCTTTCTCTTTTCCTTCATAAAGTACACTCTCTCCCTGTCTCTTTCTGTCGTAAGCTAACCTATATCGCTGTCTCTCTCTCGCAATCTAAGCTATCTCTCTCTCTCTCTTTCTCTCCCTCTCATAAGCGAACCTAGTTCTATCTCTCTCCATCTCATTTTAATTTGTATTCATTCGCTCAGTTCACCTGGGACCTATATAAAATACATAACTAGTTATAAAATATACGAAGGCTTTTCTTTAACTCATTTTTCTAAAAAAATTTCCTCACTCTGTCTCTCTTTCTCTCGTAAGCTAACCTATATATCCCTCTCTTTCTCTTTTTTCCTTCATAAAGTACACTCTCTCCCTGTCTCTTTCTGTTGTAAGCTAACCTATATCGCTCTCTCTCTCTCTCTCGTAATCTAAGCTATCGCTTCCTCTCTCTCCCTCTCATAAGCGAACCTATTTCTATCTCTCTCCATCTCATTTTAATTTGTATTCATTCGCTCAGTTCACCTGGGACCTACTCGTATATAAAATACATAACTAGTTTTAACCGTGGATAATCTCTCTGTCTCTCTCCCTCTACTGAGTTTTACCTATCTATCGGTCTCTCTCGCTATACTCAGTATTTACCTGTCTCTGTCTCTCTCCCTTTACTCAGTATCTCTCTCTCTTGCTCTACGCATTTTGCTCTTGTCTCTCTCCCACTACCTATTATTTATCAATCTACCTCTCTCTCTCTCCCTCTCCCGCTTTTTTTCTAATCTACCTTTATAAAATACATAAATACCGTGGGTAATCTCTCTGTCTCTCTCCCTCTACTGAGTTTTATCTATCTATCGGTCTCTCTCGCTCTACTTAGTATTTACCTGCCTCTGCCTCTCTACCTTTACTCAGTATTATAAAATACATAAATACCGTGGGTAATCTCTCTGTCTCTCTCCCTCTACTGAGTTTTATCTATCTATCGGTCTCTCTCGCTCTACTCAGTATTTACCTGCCTCTGCCTCTCTACCTTTACTCAGTATCTCTCTCTCTCTCTCTCTCTCTTGCTCTACGCATTTTGCTCTTGTCTCTCTCCCACTACCTATTATTTATCCATCTACCTCTCTCTCTCTCTCTCCCGCTTTTTTTCTAATCTACCTCTCTCTCTCTCCCCCTTTAACTTTTCCTATAGTGCAATGATTGAAGGAAACAAGTTCTAAGTTTGAACTTAACGATATTGGATGTACCTGCTTTCTATTTTATGAATAAGAATCTCTCTTTTTCTCATCCCTCTCTGTATTTCTCTCTCCTCATTATAAGTTCACATCTTCTCTCTCTCTCTCTCTCTCTCTCTCTCTCTCTCTCTCTCTCTCTCTCTCTGTGTGTTTTTAGTTTTAGTTACATCTTTCTCTCTCTCTCTCTCTAACATATTATCTGTCTTTTGCTTCTGTCCTTTTCTTTCTTTTCAAACCTTTTTTACGAAGGCTTTTCTTTAACTCATTTTTCTAAAAAAAATTTCCTCACTCTGTCTCTCTTTCTCTCGTAAGCTAACCTATATATCCCTCTCTTTCTCTTTTTTTTCCTTCATAAAGTACACTCTCTCCTTGTCTCTTTCTGTCGTAAGCGAAGCTATATCGCTCTGTCTCTGTCTCTCTCTCTCTCTCGTAATCTAAGCTATCTTTTCCTCTCTCTCTCCCTCTCATAAGCTCACCTATTTCTATCTCTCTCCATCTCATTTTAATTTGTATTCATTCGCTCAGTTCACCTGGGACCTATATAAAATGCACAACTAGTTTTAACCGTGGGTAATCTCTCTGTCTCTCTCCCTCTACTGAGTTTTACCTATCTATCGGTCTCTCTCGCTCTACTCAGTATTTACCTGTCTTTGTCTCTCTCCCTCTACTGAGTTTTACCTATCTATCGGTCTCTCTCGCTCTACTCAGTATTTACCTGCCTCTGCCTCTCTCCCTAAAAAAAAAAAAAAAAAAAAAAAACAAAAAAAAAAAAAGACCACATAGCACATACACAAGTATTACATATCTATACAATTGTATGTACCTAGGTGTTACATAGTACATAGTAGTATATGTCTGTATGTATTACATACAAGTACATAGGTATATGACTCAGACATATCTACAACTACATATTAGATAATAGTAAAAGCTCATAGCATTCCTCAATGGGAGAGAGAGATAGGGGGAGGGAGAGGGAGGGGGAGAGAAAGAGAGAGAGAGGGAGAGAACGAGAGAGGAAGGATGAAAAGAGAAAGAGAAAAAAAGAGAGGGAAATAATGGAGGGAGAGAGAGAGAGAGAGAGAAATCGGGGGTGGGAAAAACAAAGAACAGAGAGAGGGGATTGAAGGAAGGTGGGGGGATGGTTTATTTTTATATTTTTAATTAAAATTTCTCATTCCCGGTATTATTATTAAAATGTGAAATTGTTACATAAACATTAAACATATGTACCTATAGTGTACATTCAGAGTAGGGGGGAGGGGGGATGGTATAGTGCAAAAACTTCCTTAAAAAGAGAGAAAATAGTGAGTGAGTGAGTGAGTGAGAGAGAGAGAGAGAGAGAGAGAGAGAGAGAGAGAGAGAGAGAGAGAGAGAGAGAGAGAGAAATTGAGAAAGTGTTAGGAGCATAAATAGTAAAAAAGAGGGAACGATGAAGAAAGAAAGAGAGAGGGAGAGATAGATAACAGATATTATGTCAGTTTTTTTTTGTAACGAATTTCTAGAGCGCACCTATTTTACACAATGCATTTTCTTCTAGATTTGTTTAAGCAAAATCTAAACAAATACAGAATCCACAATGCAGGTACATACCACCTACATATCGGTAAATCCCTCAGGTGTATTGTGTTATTTTCTTCTGGTATAGCTAGGTATTTCTATAAATGTGTTGTTGTGTTTTTTTTTTTTTTTTTTTTTTTTTTTAA
>NW_007377886.1:0-1986 GCF_000475195.1 Diaphorina citri | reverse complement strand
GTATGTATGTATGTATGTATGTACGTACTACAGGTTTAAATGGGAAAAAGTAGAAAGTTGTGAACAGAATATCTCAAGAACGGTTTGTCCTAGAGCGATGAAATTTGGTATGCTATCCCGGTATGGTCCAAGGAAGCGACTGTAACAATTTGGTAAAAATTGGATAATCACCCATCCAGATATTAACCAAAGTATTTGTTGCTTAACCCTCATTTCGTGGAAAATGTTGAAAATGTTGTGAACAAAATATCTCAAGAACGGTTTGTCGTAGAGAAATGAAATTTGGTATGCTATCCCGGTATGGTCCAAGGACGCGACTGTAACAGTTTGGTAAAAATCGGATAGTCACCCATCCTGGTATTAACCAAAGTCATTGTTGCTTGACCCTTATTTCGTATAAACGGTAAGAGACATCGAAAACATTTGGTCATTTGGATGTGAATATTCTAATCAATGTGATTTTTTACGCCGAATCGAATGGTGCTACTTTTAGTACTGTTTGACTTACGGTTGAGAAGTTGCGGGTTCGATACTTCCCTGTGTCGACAAATTTCCCTTTTATTCGTGAATCGTTACCAAATAAGCATGTGAATAGTTGATCCCATGTGATTTTTCACGCGGAATCGAATGGTGCTACTTTTAGAACTCTCTGACTTACAGTTGAGAAGTTTCGGGTTCGATACTCCCCTGTGTCAACAAATTTCCCTTTTATTACATTTTTTTACTTTCTATTACCTTTACGTATAGGGAACCTATACAAGGTAATGAGAAAGTATTGCAATCGGTCCAAATTTTCAAAATCGGGAAATGGGTGGAAATATCCGTTTTGGGGTCCCCTGATTCCAAAAAAGTGGTTTTTAGCCCATGGTCTGTACGTTACGTACGTACGTACGTACGTACGTTACGTACAGACCATGGGCTAAAAACCACTTTTTTGGAATCAGGGGACCCCAAAACGGATATTTCCACCCATTTCCCGATTTTGAAAATTTGGACCGATTGCAATACTTTCTCATTACCTTGTATAGGTTCCCTATACGTAAGGGTAATAGAAAGTAAAAAATAATAATAATAATGCAGGCACTTTCTAAAATGTAAATCATCAAAACCTTAAAAGATTGATCTGCTCAATTTATCAAAAGAATACTCAATAGGTAAAATTCACATTTCGACATTAATTAACATGTTAAAGCGCCTCATTCGAAAGAAAGAAAAAAAAAAGGCTTCCTATAGGTACGATTTCCTACTTCTACAAAGCCCACATAAGTCCGATATAGTAAAAAAGAAAGTAAAAATCGATGCATAGGTAGGTAGGACCTCTTCTTAGGCCTCCATTAGCCCGATCTAGCCCAAAAAACGATAGGTACATATTAGGATACACCGGGACTACGAAGAGGATAATCGGAGAAAAAATCCACTTTCATCTTTTTTTTCCCCTCAGTTATTCGAATTTTATGAAATCGTGCACCGTTTCCATCTCTCCCTCTTCTCTTTTTTTACTTCCTCCATCTTCCCTTTTCACCTCCCCTCTAATCCTCTTTATCCTTTCTCACCTTCTTCTGCCCCTCCTCCTCCTTCTTCTCGTCTTCCCCTTCCACTTCTCTTCATTCTTCTTCTCCTCCTCTTCCCTTTCCTTCCCCTCTTTCTCTCTCCTAATCCTAATCCCTATTGTTCCTGTGCTATTTTTAATCCTTCCCTCCCTCCTACCTCCTTGTGTTCTATCTTTATCCATTGTCCCTTTCCACATTTAAATGTTTATTAAAACGAGATACCCCCCATGAGGTGAGCGCACCAAATGTAGGACCCAGTTCTTTTTCATACCGTTTTGAGTTTGTGACAGAATAGGTCCTGTTTTTTGCTGGGATAGGAATGGAAATGCAATTTTGAGTTTTTACAATAAAATTTATGGATTGGAGGGATTACAAATTTGCTATAAATCTTCAAAAATAACCTTGGAAATTAAAAAAAAAAAAAAAAAAATCTAGG
>NW_007377885.1:205653-209899 GCF_000475195.1 Diaphorina citri | reverse complement strand
GTCTTGTGAGACGCTGTGTCCGACACCGTCCTGCTGGGGAAGAAAAGAGGGAACATTGTTAATGATAAATATGTAATATTGTACTTTTAATAACTAATAGGTTCATATATATTTTTTGTATTATAGGTTACAAGGAACTGTAACATCTTATCGTCCCGAATGCGAAGAGAGAAACAAGACAGGGTAGGAGGAAGCCCTTCCGAAAATGAACTTTATTTATTCAGGATGAAGTTCTTTCCGGGCGGGAATCGAATCCACGACCTACCACTTGCGAGACAGACGCACTACCCTCCATGCCAACTAGGCTGGTCTTTTTTTTTTTTTTTTTTTTAACTCAATATCTGACTTGTAAGAAACTTGTGAACTCCCTCTCATCAGTAAAAACCTTACTGTCGCCATATCTCGTACAATAGTTACCTCACAAGATGTTTGGCGTTTTCGTCCTGCCCGTCAGCATTATTATTGTACACATCCAGATAGTCTTCTGTCTGTGTGGCTTTGGTGGCGTAGCTCACTTGTCGGTTATGTTTGATGGCGTTGATTTCATTGCGAAGATTTTCGATGATCTTGTTTTTCTCTTCCGATTCACGCTGTAGTTGGAGTACCTGGAATAAATTCGAATATAAAAAATAAATCTATTTGTTAAATAAATAATCAATAATTGAAGATTTTTAATTAATTGTTATCTATTACGTATTAGGTATTGGATCCGAATCAAATTAATTATAATCCGTGGATCCGGATTATAATTAATCTTTGAAGCACGCTTCAAAGCTTTTGGATAAATTGATGCGATTTTGAAGCATGCTTTTTACTGCAGTATGGTTCAAAACCATCTCAATCGACATTATACATGAGGTAACATGCAGCATGCTTCAAAGTTTTTGTATTGGAATGACATGATCTTTGAGCGTGATTCATGTTGCCTGAGTGTAATAGCGCCTATATCATATTAGTACAATTTAATCGCCTAGTTCTTATTTTCAAACCTGGGACCTCTTCAACCTTTTCCACATGACTACGTAGAGGATTCTCAAGGATACTTACCTTCTCCTTGAGATCTTGTAAGTTCCTCTCATCTGAATATTCAGAATCAGTCTTATGATGGCCGTTGCTCTCTCTGTCAGTCTCTAACTCTCCCTCTCCGTTCTGTAAGAGAAAAAACAAGAAGTGTGAATAGAATTTTTAATAATTTTCTTTTCACAATATTCTATTGCATTATGTATAGTTGTATAGGTAACCTATTCATTATTTATGACTGTTATGAGAAAGCCATTGCAATGCAATTGGTCCCAAATTTTCAAAAGTTTTCACATTTGGGGGATATGTATTTGTTTTAGTGTCCCCTGAGTCCAATAATTAATCAATGTCAACTTTGTAAATATTGCAGATGAACAAATACAAAGAAAGTTGTGAAAACTCTGGGCGCCAGCATTTAGAGGCCGCGCAGGGACAAATTCAGAGGGCCCCAGGCGAATCTTTGCGGGGGAAAGTATATAAGTCACTGGTAACTTACCTGAACTAAGAAGCCTGCTGAGGCACATGAGAGATCGTTTGATATGAATGATGTCACTATTGAGAATTCGGTAGGTTGTCTGGTTGCCAGCGCAAAATTTCCTGGTTCTAAACCGGTTTTTCGATCCCAAAGGCTCCGACTGAAAAGAAAGAAAAAATAAGGTTGCTCAAAACGGTGAATTACTGATTATTATCATAAAATCTTTTTAATAGGGATATATCTTAACCGACCACTTGACGCGAGGATATGAACAATTGAACACTAAAAACCTCTCTCAACTCAAAGGGTAGTCGCCAGAGTTTGATTAATGTCAACTTCGCTCCCGGTTTTATTAGGTATTTATTTGGTAACTGTGGCTGAAATTTAGTAAGATCTATTTTTGTTCTCGAAAAATAACTTGGGTAGTAATTTTTTTTTTTTTTTTTAATTTTTCAGTGATCCATTTTGGATAGTCTCAGAGACAGTCCTTATTTTACAGCTTATACCTAGATTCTAGAAGAAATAAGTAGCAATACACAATTCAACCTATGATGGAGAGTAAAGGTTCAAAATTTCCCAAGGACACGTCATGTCTGCAAGCAAGCTGCGCCCATGTCAGTGTATTTTGCGGCTAATGGGAGGATTGGGTGCCTCGGATACAGCTTCTATACCATGCCTGGAATTCCTCAACCCGATTGTGGAAGACGTCGAGGAGAGTAATAGTTATATTGGGTAAGACCTGTAAGTAAGAATCTAGCTATGATCGTGAGGTAGTCGAAGCGTGTTGGTATCGTGGTCCTATAAAGAACTTTTTATTATCTTTATTTTTTTCATACATATTATTAATTTAAATTTAGGAAAAGCATGGGGCAAGTCCTTTAGGCGTTACTTTCCTCAGTGCGGACTTCACTTACCGGTACGAGATTTGCTCTCTTGTTCGGTCTTTCCTCCCGGCTCTTGCTTTAAAAAGGTGCGGGGGTTGCTAGGCAGGGTAGGGAGTAACGGATTTGGTTTTCTTTCGCCATTCACTCCTCGGGTGTCCAGCATTGGGGAGCTTAACCCTCATTTATAGGAATCCTCAAAAAAAGGTCATTGCCCAAACTGTGTGGCCGCATTGGGCTGAACGCCCCATTGGGAACCATTTCCAGCTCTCGCGATTCTAACTGGTGGTGCCGGGCTGAACCCCCCATAGTGTAATCCGGTCGAAACCATTGTGACTCTGGGATTTCATAGTGCGTGAGGGCTGACCCCATTTATGGCGACCAGTTCCTGCTCGTTCGGATTTCATTATGTGGCCTGGGCTGAACAGCCCCTATATGGGACCTCCTCCGGCTTTCTTATGCGTCTTAAAATTAGTCGTGGTGTAGACCTTTGTTTCTTTACCCCACAATTTATTACCCCACTTAGCGGTTTTTGGAGTATCCTACTTAAAAGATGCGGCGCGGGGCGGTGGATTGAAGTCCGGGACTTAGTGTACGTTTGTTGGGCGCTGCCTTACCAGCCGGGTGTTTTTTAGTATGACAACCTTGACCATTAAATGATTAAATTAAAAACCATGTCTTGTTCTAACCAAGCTAAAAAGAAATGTAAGAGTACGTTATAACCATTCTGTGGACGCGAGCGAGACGGGAGCGGGCGCGAGAGGGCGGGGGCGGAACCCAAACCGTTCCAAGTTCTTTCGCACGTCATACAATCATGGGAGGTTTCGTGGACGAGGAATAATGACAACTTCTTGGTAGTCCTAGACTTTCAGACAAAGGCCGGTCAGGAATGGAAACCAAATCGGGGTTGAGAATTATAAGCGAATCTACATATATTAAATCGCGACTGAGGGCTTGAAAGGTAAGTACTAACGTATAGGTTGTTTATGAGACCACCCGTCAAAAAAAACCAAGTTCGGTTGAAGTCATGCAGCCAAGTCTTCCCAGCGCATTAGACCACCTCAAAGTGACAAACATCTTAACACAGATACAATTAGAAGCCAAGACCTCCAAATCAATTGTTCTCATCAAGGAATTGAGCAAAAGTATTAGAGCGGTATTCCACAAGCGTCCAAAAAAGAGACCGCATTCCAAGAAACTTAAGCCCTGCCACCGACACGATTTAGAAGCATGTAAGAAACATCTTGAAAAAAGAAGAGAACGAACTAAATCCTCAAATGAGGGAAGCCTGGAAAAAGTTGGTTAAGAGACCTAAAGCCACTAAAAAAAACGAACCTGAGAATAAAACTTCCCACTGGAGAAAAAACTCCACTGAAATCAAAACGAAACCGATTAAAAAGAACTATAAAAAAAGAGAACCGTAAGCATCAAAAAAGGTGCTTATAAAACCATGTGACCCGCAAACATAAAAACAAGAAGTACATCACTCCAAAGTGGACACCGGTTAACGTTATAAGAGAGTCAGCCAAATATTAAGTTTCGTGAAAAGGACTAAAACTTTTCCAAGAAAGAGTTTAGAGAGCCCGAGTTAAAACCAAACCCAGCTGGTCTCGTTCGTAAGAATCAACGGAAGAGAGTAACAGATAAAAGAAAAGGTAAAGTATAAAGAGTTCATCTACGAGCTCTGAAGAAGGGATAGTATTGTCACAAGGTGTGTGAACTAGTAGAGGGAACATATGAAAAGGGGTACGAGGTGAAATAAGAAGTGTCGTAAGAGATCAGATCAGACGTATTTAAGAGGTGCCACCGTAAAAGAGACGTACCCAAGAGCAGTATGAGCATTCTATGTCCCTACTGTTAAAGTAGGTAA
>NW_007377885.1:121097-199868 GCF_000475195.1 Diaphorina citri | reverse complement strand
ACCCCGCCCTCCCCCTTGGGGGACAGACCCCCTCCCCCCCAGCTAAGTAGGGTGGTTTTTTTTTTTTTTTTTTTTTCAACTCAATATCTGACTTGTAAGAAACTTGTGAACTCCCTCTCATCAGTAAAACCCTTACTGTCGCCATATCTCGTACAATAGTTACCTCACGAGATGTTTGGCGTTTTCGTCCTGCCCGTCCGCATTATTATTGTACACATCCAGATAGTCTTCTGTCTGTGTGGCTTTGGTGGCGTAGCTCACTTGTCGGTTATGTTTGATGGCGTTGATTTCATTGCGAAGATTTTCGATGATCTTGTTTTTCTCTTCCGATTCACGCTGTAGTTGGAGTACCTGGAATAAATTCGAATATAAAAAATAAATCTATTTGTTAAATAAATAATCAATAATTGAAGATTTTTAATTAATTGTTATCTATTACGTATTAGGTATTGGATCCGAATCAAATTAATTATAATCCGTGGATCCGGATTATAATTAATCTTTGAAGCACGCTTCAAAGCTTTTGGATAAATTGATGCGATTTTGAAGTGATGTACGAGGAGGCTGGAATTGACAAGGAGAGAATATTGATCAAATTAGCCTCTACTTGGGAAGGAATTCAAGCTGCTAAGTAAGTGGAAATTGCATCAAAAGTTTTAACTTTCTTACTTAAGATACGTCATATCGCCTTATCATCGAAGGTTTTACCGTCTCGAAATTGAAGATGGAAGGCGGGTAGGAAAAAGCCAGCCGTTTCTCACTCTTTTTTTCTTATCGTCACGAAACCGAAGAGAGAAGGAAGACAGAATAGGAAAAAGTCAGTTTTTTATTATTAACATTGCAGAGCAAACAGAGGCAGCTATGGACAAACTTGTTATTCTGTTTGGAACAGAAATCCTTAACATTATTCCAGGCAGAGTCTCCACTGAAGTTGATGCTAGGTAATAACTAGTTAAAAAAAAAATAATAATGAATAAAAAATAGGGAACTGTTACTACTGAGATGGATAGAGGGAGTTGTAAATACTGAGGTCATATCGTCGCGAAATTGAAGAGTAAAGGACTAAGTAGGAGAAAGCCAGCCCTTCCGAGAACGAACCTTATCCGTTTTGAAGTTCGCCCCCGGGTGGAATTGAACCCGTGACCTAGCACATAGAAGGCAGACACCCTACCCTTCTATCTAACTTAGCTGGCTAACATTTGTTCTTAGTTTATTTATTTCTTTATTTACACAACTCCAGTTGTAAGATTGCTCAAGTTGTTCTTCGTTTATAGATATATCTGTTTCTGTTTTCAATTTACTCACTTAAGAAAACCTAAAGCAGGTTAGAGGGGTAAACGGGTAAAGTATTGTGCAATGCGAGATGTCAAATGTCAAGTTGAGTACACTACTAAAAGAGAAACGTATCATTATAGTACGCCGTTAAATTATATATATGAATATGCAATGTGCTCATCACATTTGACAAGACGAGATCAGCTGATTGCCGGTGGCGGTAAATTTTAAAATGAGAAGGGGAAGCTTATCTAATTAATCAGTGGAAAAAGTTCATGCGAGGTCATTTTAGTGAACTCGGCTAGCTCAAAACTCAATTTAAAATCGTGAATAATCAAGATAACCCTGATTGAGGTGAAACGAAACAAGTTTCCACTTTCCTTTCTCATTTACCTACCTATTTGGTTTTCATTGCAATCAAAAATCACCAAACCGTTTCAGTTATGACTGATCCGTCTCCCAAGAAGCAGAAAATGGCATCCACTCTATCTCAGCTAAAGGATTACACAGTGGTTGTGGCCGATACAGGCGATTTTGAAGGTAAAGACTCATTGCAATCACTTCTTATGGAAAAAAACTTTGGAATTCAGGTCACCTTGATCTAACTTTGACTCCATATCAAATCAATCGTCTTTGGATTTCTTTGCAAATTTGATTTTCTTATGGAATTTTATTTGAACCACTTGTTAATTTGTACCCACCTGCACACATAAATCTAATTTATTTTAATCACAACTTTCTCAAATTTAATTGAAATATTGGCAAGGGACTAGGCACATCTATTTTTAACATGGATAGGTTAGGTTTTTTACCTTATAGCCTTTTTACAATATTGTCTTTGAGAATAATTTTATATAGGTACCTATATATAAAATGAGACCATCATGCCAGTGTGTGACCATCATGACCTAGGTATAGAAAAATGGTCTCATTATGCTATCCAGATTTTTTTTTTTTTTTAACTTATGAATGCCAAATGCAAGTTGGTATTATTAGGCAATAGGCCAATGATTTTTACTTTCTACATATTTTTTTCTATAGCCTGAAGGTAGATATATAACTAAGTATTGATCTATTGTAAAGGGGTTTTTTTATGATATATTTTTAAGTTTGGGATCAAAAGACACAAACTTCTAGTTTACTACTCATCATTGATATTGTCATGAAATGATTATCTTACCAACTTTAACTTGTCATTTTTTTTTCTCAGCTAAAGGATTACACAGTGGTTGTGGCCGATACAGGCGATTTTGAAGGTAAAGACTCATTGCAATCACTTCTTATGGAAAAAACTTTGGAATTCAGGTCACCTTGATCTAACTTTGACTTCATATCAAATTAATCGTCTTTGGATTTCTTTGCAAATTTGATTTTCTTATGGAATTTTATTTGAACCACTTGTTAATTTGTACCCACCTGCACATAAATCTAATATCTAATTTATTTTAATCACAACTTTCTCAAATGTAATTGAAATATTGGCAAGGGACTAGGCACATCTGTTTTTAACATGGATAGGTTAGGTTTTTTACCTAGCCTTTTTACAATATTTTGTCTTTGAGAATAACTTTATATAGGTACCTATCTTTGGATTTCTTTGCAAATTTGATTTTCTTATGGAATTTTATTTGAACCACTTGTTAATTTGTACCCACCTGCACATAAATCTAATTTATTTTAATCACAACTTTCTCAAATGTAATTGAAATATTAGCAAGGGACTAGGCACATCTGTTTTTAACATGGATAGGTTAGGTTTTTTACCTAGCCTTTTTACAATATTGTCTTTGAGAATAATTTTATATGGGTACCTACCTATATAAAATGAGACCATCATGCCAGTGTGGGACCATCATGACCTAGGTATAGAAAAATGGTCTCATTATGCTATCCAGATTTAAAAAAAAAAAAAAAAGTTATGAATGCCAAATACAAGTTGGCATTATTAGGCAATAGGCCAATGATTTTTTTTTTCTATATCCTGAAGGTAGATATATAACTAAGTATTGATCTATTGTAAAGGGGGTTTTTTTTATGATATATGTTTAAGTTTGGGATCAAAAGACACAAACTTCTAGTTTACTACTCATCATTGATATTGTCTTGAAATGATTATCTTGCCAACTTTAACTTGCCATTTTTTCCAGCCATGAAGAAGTACAAGCCTACAGATGCCACAACCAATCCTTCACTGATCCTGCAGGCTGCTACCATGCCCCAGTACCAACACTTGATTAACAAAGCTGTAGAATTTGGAAAACAGAATGGCAAGTAAGTTAACGCAAATTAGCAAAGACCTAAAAGAAAAGAGATTGGAAAAAAGGTAAGTAGGATATCGTACATTCCGATGAAATCATATCATTTAAAAAGGTAAGGTAAAAGGGGTTTCATAAGGAAGATGACTGTTTTTCGCCAAGAAAAACTTCAACAGAACTGTTTGCGTTCGGACTTTGACAGTAAATGGAATTGAAGTTTAGGTGGGATCCCACTTTATTTAGAAATAGTTATTTTTATTGTTCTTATCAGAATATTCTTCTTTCCCTTTCTTTGTTTCAAATTAAGTTCCATTTATTTTTGAAAACATATGACTGCGTGTTTCAGAGATGAACATTTGTGTTTCTGGCATTTATTCAATTTGCAAAAGGCTCTCTATATTTTATTTCTGGATCCTTTGATTGGTATCGTTTTTTGTATGTTTAGGTTTTCTGTAAAATTAGATTTAAATCTTTGGTATTATGCTTTAAATATGGCAAGAGAAATAATTTGATATCCATGCTGAATGTTGCGTTTCTTGCCATTATATTATGATTAGTAAATTTATTCTGAAATGGACTGTGGTTTTCAGAAGAAAAAGGAATCCTTCAAAGTTCTCTTCAGCCAGCCTAGTTAGCTTAGTTGGTAGTGCGTCTGCCTTGTAAGTGCTAGGCTGCGGGTTCGATTCCCGCAGGGGGGCGGATTTTATCCTGATGGGATACTGTTCGTTCTCGGAACGGCTGGCTTTCTCCTATTCTGTCTTCCTTCTCTCTTTGATTTCGGGACGATAAGACCATAGCAGTTACAGTTCCCTATGTCAAACATCTTAAAAAAAAATTTCTCTTCTTTCGAATGAGAAAAGAGACGACAACATTTAGCACAGAAGAGAGAGGAAAAGAAGAGAAAAAAAGGAGAAGAGAAGAGGTGAGGAGAAAAGAGAAAAGAAGAACAGCTAAGAAGAGTAGAGATCTCTGGACTCTGGAGAGAAAAGAAGAGAAGAGCAGATCAAAGAAGAGAAACGAAGATTCCTAAGGGAAGAAAAGAGAGAAGAAGGGAAAGGAAGAGAAGAGAAGAAAATGAAGAACATCTGAAGAGAGAATATAATTGAAGAGGAGAGAGAAGAAAGTTGTATCACAGAGAAAAGAGCAGAGAAGAGAAAGAGAAGAACAGCTGAAAAGAGAAGAGAACTGGGAAGAGAAGAAGAGAAGAGCAGAGCAAAAAAAAAGATAGAAAGGAAGGAACTAAGGAGAGAAAAAAGCAGAGAAGCAAAACGAAGATGAGAGGCAGAAAAGGGAAAGAAGGAAGGGAAGGAGAAAAGAGCAGAGAAGAGAAAGAGAAGAACAGCTGAAAAGAGAAGAGAACTGGGAAGAGAAGAAGAGAAGAGCAGAGCAAAAAAAAGAGAGAAAGGAAGGAACTAAGGAAAGAAAAGAGAGGAGAGAAAAAAAGCAGAGAAGCAAAACGAAGATGAGAGGCAGAAAAGGGAAAGAAGGAAGAGAAAAAGAGAGAGAAGAAGAGAAGGGAACCAAGGGAAGAAAGCAGAAATTAAAAATGAAAATCTTAATTGAAAACAGTAATGCAATTAAGGACATCGTTCAGAATTTCATGGTAATAGTTATGACGATGTTTTGTGCATAATTTTTTAACCTTGTTTAAACCTTGCGAGAGACCTGGGAAGAAATAATAAACACCAGTGCGGAATCTAAAAATAGTAAAAAAAAAAGTACCAATCTAAATTGAAAAATTTAAATTAATATTAGTGAATATGTCGATTTTACCATCCGAGCCCTAAATCACCAAAGTATGGAAAAGTATTTACAATTCGATATTTTGAAAGGGAAAGAAGGAAGGGAAGAAGAAGAGAAGGGAACCAAGGGAAGAAAGCAGAAATTAAAAATGAAAATCTTAATTAAAAACAGTAGGTAATGCAATTAAGGACATCGTTCAGAATTTCATGGTAATAGTTATGACGATGTTTTGTGCATAATTTTTTAACCTTGTTTAAACCTTGCGAGAGACTTGGGAAAGAAATAATAAACACCAGTGCGGAATCTAAAAATAGTAAAAAAAAGTACCAATCTAAATTGAAAAATTTAAATTAATATTAGTGAATATGTCGATTTTACCATCCGTGCCCTAAATCACCAAAGTATGGAAAAGTATTTACAATTCGATAAATTCTGCTTTTCCATTGGCTATTACACTTGTAAGATACTTTTCCATACTTTGGTGATTTAGGGCACAGGTCACCAGCCAGTGGTGATAGTTCCATACTCAGGTTCCATACACTATGCACCTCCCAAAGCATCACTAAATGCAACGTTGGTTTAGACTTTGAATTCTGCCATATAAATTTATGTCGGCGATGTAAAAAAAAAAAAGTAAAAAATCGTTCCGTTAAGGTCCGTTCCCACTTGTGAGTTCGTCCATTTTTAGTCCGTCCTTCCTTTATTATTACAACAAAAATAAAAAGGTATAAGGGACGGACTATTGTATTCGCTTCGGTGTCGTCTGTGTGTCTGTCAGTCTGTCTGTCTGTTCCCATAGAAGGACTTATCCAAACCTGGTCGACCTGAACTTGCAAAACCAAGAGTTTACCCAGATGATTGATGAAATGTAAAAAAAATTGAAACCAACTCTTGTGTACTAGTACCAAAAATTAAATTAGTAATTAACCAATCAAACAGTATTGATCATTTTGTGGCCGACCATTCACGCCAGGTTTTGCATGTGATATCAGGCGACACTGAAGTAGGTAGCCGGCGCGGCGTAAGAAATTATCTCTATGTGGTTTTGGCGAATACCCCATTAATTTACACATTACTCTTTTTTCAGATGATGGTGTAGTTAAAATCCTGTTTCGCCCTCTCCAGGGAGGGCAATTTACCCCAAGTCGGAGTCTAACGCGCCCTCAACTTACCAAGGATAATTTACTCCAAGTCAGGGTCTAAGACCTTGGGCTCTCAACTTACCACTTTCTTTCGTCTAGAAATGAGGGATGAGGATCGGGGTGAAAAATTTCGGTTCTCAGCCTCCTTCTGCTTCTCTCGTTTAGAATGGCCATTCCTTACAGGCGTGCTACTTCTCATTGGGATCCTGAAACCGGGGAAAAGGATATAAATTTAATTATTACCTACCTACTTTTTTTACTTTCTATTATTTTTCAAGAAAATATCCCTGGTGTATGGTGTAGGACAGCTGATGATGCACTAGTATCATACTAAGACAATGAATGTCAGAATGGCTTATATCTGAATAAATGAGAGCGAAGCTGCAAAAGTGTTAGGGTTTGATAGAGGGAACTGTAACTACTGAGGTCTTCCTGAATATCGCCCCGAAGTCCCGGGATATCGTTCCGAAACCGGAGAGAGAAGGATAGGACAGGAGGAAAGCCAGCCGTTCCGAGAACGAACGAACGAACCTTATCTGTTTAGGGTAAGCTTCACCTCAGGTGGGAATCCCCGCGACCTGACGCTGAAAACGCAGGCGCGCTACCCTCCAATCTAACCAAGTTGGCATAAATTTAATTTCGAAATAAATAATTATTCTATTAAAATGATTTTTTCTTTTTTACAGATTAGATACTTCATTTGAAGAGTTACTTATTAATGGCAAAGTCCCCTCAATGGATGCGGCATTTTCGTTCTGAACGCTATACCTTGATGTTAAGCACCGTCGAGCAAGTCTTGTATTAGGACAGGTGACCTTCAGGGACTGCCAAGAGTCACAGAAAGTAAAGGCAAGTTGGCATTAACTTAGCCACCCATTAGATAACTCAGCTAACCATTGACTCAGTTAACCTTGGTGACAAAATGGTTACTCCTACTGCCCTACAGCTGAGTTGTATAAAAAATCGTGTAAAATGATCGTGTTATGGTAAAATAGTAAAAGTATCTCACAGGTCTCTAAATTTCAGAGGTCACTGCGGTTTTGGTTGTCACAGCATATTTTAACCTTAGCCGTGGTTAATAATAATAATAATAATAATAATAATAATAATAATAATAATAATAATAATAATAATAATAATAATAATAATTCAAAATCTAGATAATGAGGTAAGAAATTGAAAAATTAATTATTCAAAGTCGTGTGTGGGGAAAAGTCAATTTTCCTTGATTGAACAGTTAAGTCTTCCGCCATTATAGATACGTATTATTTTCTTATCACTTACCTATATTGGAGCTGCATACCTAACATAATTATGTATCTTTTTTCCAAACCGCGTCAGAGGTAGGACTATACTGTTAAAGTTAAAATTTTGATAGATTCTGATGTATTAATAGAAAGTTAAAATTGTTTCTATGAAATAGGTGTACCTAAATGAAATGCCTTTAAATAATAATAATTTAGGGAAATGGTCTAATAGCTCATTCCTTTGCATTTGTAAACAACAACAACAACAACAACAACAACAACAAAAACAGCAACAACAACAACAAAATAATAATAAAATCTATTCAGGAACTTGAAAGTTACTTCAGAATATTTCTTTTCCGGCCGGTATTCGAACCCAGAATCTTTGATTTTATAGCTACCTGGATGTAAAGTTCTTTCTTTCAAGTACCTACATGTCTCTCTCTCCTTCTCTTTCCCTACTTCTCTTATCTCTCTCACTCTCCTCTCTCTCTCTCTCTCTCTCTCTCTCTCTCTCCTATAATCTGCTTATTCCCAATTTGTTTTCTATCAGATTTTCAATTTTTCTTGTCTCTCTATCTCTCTCTTTTCATATTAAGTATAATTGACTGACAAGAGAGCGAGAGAGAAAGAGAGAGAGAGAGAGAGAGAGAGAAAGAAGGGAGACATTTTATTGTGCCCTCTTTCGACAATTTTGATCTCTCTCTCTCTCCTTCTCTTTCCCTACTTCTCTTATCTCTCTCTCTCTCTCTCCTTCTCTTTCCCTACTTCTCTTATCTCTCTCTCACCCTCCTCTCTCTCTCTCTCTCTCTCTCTCCCCTGTAATCTGCTTATTCCCAATTTGTTTTCTATCAGATTTTCAATTTTTCTTGTCTCTCTCTCTCCCTTTTTTCATATTAAGTATAATTGACTTACAAGAGAGCGAGAGAGAGAGAGAAAGAAGGCAGACATTTTATTGCTCTCTCTCTCTCTCTCTCTCTCTCTCTATTTAAACTTAATACTCTTCGACAGGCTTACAAGGATTTTTAAATTGGACTAACATTGTTGTTGTTGTTGTTTTTCAGATAAAGAAAACGCGTTTTACCTTTTACTATATTATTAATAATATTGTTTTCCAATAAACACCAACTAAAACAAAAGCTTGTCTGCACTGCACTTTTATATTACAAAATAAAGCAAATATTATTACCTATATTTTCTTTATTCTGCTATCGCCATTCGGCGAAAGCTAAAGCCGCTACAACAACAACAACAACAACCTATATTACCTATATTTTCTTTATTCTGCTATCGCCATTCGGCGAAAGCTAAAGCCGCTACAACAACAACAACAACAACCTATATTAAAAAAAAAACACACACACTTTTTGAATACAAAGAGGAAAGGCTTCTTTTCACTGCCTGGGCCTGGAATCGAAGCCGAGACCTCCTGATTGTGAGCCCAACTGTGGTGGTCAAATATCGTCAGGGGGGGCAATAATCATGACAAAAACAATAATAACTTCATCATAATTATTACCCATTATTATACCTCTTGATAGAAAGAAAAAGGAGGAGAATAAGACGAAGAAGAAGAAGGAGGAGGAGGAGGAGGAGGAGGAGAAGAAGAAGAAGAAGAAGAAGAAGAAGAAGAAGAAGAAGAAGAAGAAGAAGAGGAAGAAGAAGAAGAAGAAGAAGAAGAAGAAGAAGAAGAAGAGGGAGAAGAGGAGGAAGAAGAAGAGGGGACGTGTTGGCTTAATTGTGTGAATTTCGTCAGGTGTTGTGACAAAACTCATAGCTGAAATAATGTGTGCTATAGTGTGGTGGTGGTTATTATTACGATATGGTGGATATGTCAATACTCTCATTTTTCTAATATTAGTAGAGATTGAGATGCCGAAATTTCCATTTTTTTCCAGTACCTATACGTACGTGCATAATTCTATGCTTCATTTCTACAAATACATAATACATTTACCTATCTCTACACAGTACAAATGCAACACCTACATAGGTAGACATAATAAACCATGTATTCAAGTAGGAATAAATACATAATACACCTCCACTAAATATCTATGTATCTGTACTTACTCGTGTACCTATGTACGTACACAGTACATAGCTCATTCCTCTTTTCTCCCTCTCTCTTTCTCCCAATCAAATCCGCTTGTAACTCAATTAAAAGCGAGAGAGAAGAAGAAGAAGAAGAAGAAGAAGAAGAAGAAGGAGGAAACGTTATAATGAACAAAATGGAGCTGGATGAGAGAGAGAGAGAGAGAGGAGGGGATAAGGAAAGAGAGAAACAGCGAGAGAGGGGAGGGGAGAGATGAGGAGAGGGAGAGGAGGGGAAGTGTTATCACAATTTATATTAATTGAATGTGGGAGGGCGAAGCGAGAGAGATTAGAAGAGAAGGAGAAAAAGAGGGGAAGGAGAATTGAGAGAAGGGTGAGAGTAAAAGGAGGGGAAAGGGGGAGAAGATAGAAAGAGAATCAGGGGAGGGGAAGGAGAGAGAATCAGGGGAGGTTGAAGAGGAAAATTAAGAGGAAAGAAAGAAGGAGGAGGAGAAGAAGAAGATTTGGAGAGGGCGAGATAGGGGATAAGAAAGAGAGGGAAGAAAAAGAGAAGGGGGAAGAGAGAGCGAAGAGAAACAGAGAGAGGTGTAGAGATGAGAAAGAGAGAGAGGAAGAGAGGAGAGGTAGGGGAAATTAGCGGAGGGAAATTAAGGAGAGAGGGGAGGGAGAGAAAGGCGAAAATGAAAGGAGGGAGAAAGGGAGAGATTAATTATAATAATCCGTGGATCCGGATTATAATTAATCTTTGAAGCACGCTTCAAAGCTTTTGGATAAATTGATGCGATTTTGAAGCATGCTTTTTACTGCAGTATGGTTCAAAACCATCTCAATCGACATTATACATGAGGTAACATGCAGCATGCTTCAAAGTTTTTGTATTGGAATGACATGATCTTTGAGCGTGATTCATGTTGCCTGAGTGTAATAGCGCCTATATCATATTAGTACAATTTAATCGCCTAGTTCTTATTTTCAAACCTGGGACCTCTTCAAATTGATGTGATTTTGAAGCATGCTTTACTGCAGTATGGTTCAAAACCATCTCAATCGACATTATACATGAGGTAACATGCAGCATGGTTCAAAGTTTTTGTATTGGAATGACATGATTGGAAAGAGCGTGATTCATGTTGCCTCAGTGTAATAGCGCCTATATCATATTAGTACAATTTAATCGCCTAGTTCTTATTTTCAAACCTGGGACCTCTTTAACCTTTTCCACATGACTACGTAGAGGATTCTCAAGGATACTTACCTTCTCCTTGAGATCTTGTAAGTTCCTCTCATCTAAATATTCAGAATCAGTCTTATGATGGCCGTTGCTCTCTCTGTCAGTCTCTAACTCTCCCTCTCCGTTCTGTAAGAGAAAAAACAAGAAGTGTGAATAGAATTTTTAATAATTTTCTTTTCACAATATTCTATTGCATTATGTATAGGTAACCTATTCATTATTATGACTGTTATGAGAATGTATTGCAATTGGTCCAAATTTTCAAAAGTTTTACATTTGGGGATATGTATTCGTTTTAGTGTCCCCTGAGTCCAATGATTAATCAATGTCAACCTTGTAAATATTGCAGATGAACAAATAGACCTCTTCAACCTTTTCCACATGACTACGTAGAGGATTCTCAAGGATACTTACCTTCTCCTTGAGATCTTGTAAGTTCCTCTCATCTGAATATTCAGAATCAGTCTTATGATGGCCGTTGCTCTCTCTGTCAGTCTCGAACTCTCCCTCTCCGTTCTGTAAGAGAAAAAACAAGAAGTGTGAATAGAATTTCTAATAATTTTCTTTTCGCAATATTCTATTGCATTATGTATAGGTAACCTATTCATTGTTATGACTGTTATGAGAAAGTATTGCAATGGGTCCAAATTTTCAAAAGTTTTACATTTGGGGATATGTATTCGTTTTAGTGTCCCCTGAGTCCAATAATTAATCAATGTCAACTTTGTAAATATTGCAGATGAACAAATACAAAGAAAGTTGTGAAAACTCTGGGCGCCGGCATTTAGGGGCCCCGCAGGGACAAATTCAGAGGGCCCCAGGCGAAATCTTGCGGGGGAAAGTATATAAGTCACTGGTAACTTACCTGAACTAGAAGCCTGCTGAGGCACATGAGAGATCGTTTGATATGAATGATGTCACTATTGAGAATATCGTAGGTGTCTGGTTGCAGCCAAATTTCTGGTTCTACCGGTTTTTCGATCTCCAAAGGCTCCGACTGAAAAGAAGAAAAAATAAGGTTGCTCAACACGTGAATTACTATTATTATCATAAAATCTTTTTAATAAGATATATCTTAACACTGACCACTGACCGAGATATGAACACAAAAACCTCTCTCAACTCAAAGGGTAGTCGTCAGAGTTTGATAATGTCAACTTTGTCAACCGGTTTTAATTAGGCACGTGAATTACTATTATTATCATAAAATCTTTTTAATAAGATATATCTTAACACTGACCACTGACCGAGATATGAACACAAAAACCTTTCTCAACTCAAAGGGTACTCGTCAGAGTGATAATGTCAACTTTGTCAACCGGTTTTAATTAGGTACCTATTTATTTGGTAACTGTGGCTGAAATTTAGTAAAACTATTTTTGTTCTCGAAAAATACTTGGGTAGTATTTTTTTTTTTTTAATTTTCAGTGATCCATTTTGATGGTCTCAGAGACAGTCTTATTTTACAGCTTATACCTAGATTCTAGAAGAATAAGTAGCAATACACAATTCAACCTATGAGTGAGAGTAAAGGTTCAAAATTTCCCAAGGACACGTCATGTCTGCAAGCAAGCTGTAGCCCATGTCAGTGTATTTGCGGTATAGATTGTGCCTCGGATACAGCTTCTATACCATGCCTGGAATTCCTCAACCCAATAGATGAAATTGTCATCCCTGTATCTTACGAGTATGACGAGAACCCATGCAGAGAAAATGCCACCGTGGAATTTATGAAGACTAGACTAGAGAATGCTGTGAAGAATAAAGTGGAGCATGGGGGAAAAGTATACAGGGAGATGATCAAGTGTGTGGAACACTGTTATGATAGGGAAGAACGTCTCGAGCATCTACTTGAGAAATATGAAATGGAAAAGAAAATAGACAATGAGAGAAGGCAAATAAGAATGCTTGCTCTGAGTCGACCCAAACCAAAATTGAGCCCGAGAGATTTGAGAAAGAACCCTTTCAAAATCAGGAAAAGTGCTTTGAATTATAAACCGACTGAGAGAATATTGCAATTGGCACAGGTGAAACCTCACTACATGAAGACAAAATACAAACCGCCCAGTGTACCAAAATATTCGTGGAAAAAACTACAAGCCAAGAGAAAAAAATATCAAGAAAAATTAGCCAAAGCAAAACTAAAGTCACCTTCAAAAAAGAGGTCACCTTCAAAAAAGAGGTCCAAGCAAAAAAAATCACCGAAATCCAAGAGAATTGTTGAAAAAGGTCCGAAAGGGAGTAAACTCCCTAAATCAAGCAAAGAGAAGGAAAAAGTTCTACAAGAAATGTACGAAAGATTAGCACAGCCACGTCCCGAATTCAAAGAACCTACGCCAGAGAAAAAACCTGCGAAACCTTATGGCGAGATTATGAAACGAGTTAAGGAACTACTCTTGTTAACTAAACCTCCAGAACCGAAGATAAACATAGACAAATTCTACAAACCAGTGAAACCTCCACCAGATTACGAACCTTACTACTCTTGTTAACTAAACCTCCAGAACCGAAGATAAACATAGACAAATTCTACAAACCAGTGAAACCTCCACCAGATTACGAACCTACTGAACGACTACTGAAGTTGGCTGAACCAAAAAAACTGCCACCAGAGTATTTGTTGGATATGCAATATGAATGGAAAGTTCGGGAGTCAGCGCTCAAATATATACCATCTAAGCGAATATTAGAGTTGGCTAAACCCAAAGTAAGGACTGAGCCGGAACCAGACTTTGATCCTGATGCCTTCAAAGTATTAGAGTTGGCTAAACCCAAAGTAAGGACTGAGCCGGAACCAGACTTTGATCCTGATGCCTTCAAAGTAAAAGAGAGTGCTTTGAGATATAAACCAACTGCACGCATTCTTGAACTTGCAAAACCAAGAGTTTACCCAGATGATTAATGAAATGTAAAGAAAATTTGAAACCAACTCTATGTGTACTAGTACCAAAAATTAAATTAGTAATTAACCAATCAAACAGTATTGATCATTTTGTGGCCGACCATTCACGCCAGGTTTTGCATGTGATATCAGGTGACATTGAAGTAGGTGGCCGGCGCGGCGTAAGAAATTATCTCTATGAGGTTTTGGCGAATGCCCCATTAATTTACACATTACTTTTTTTTCAGATGATGGTGTGATTAAAATTCTGTTTCGCCCTCTCCAGGGTAATATAGGTTATAGGGTAATTTACCCCAAGTCAGAGTCAAATACTTTAGGCACTCAGTTTACCAAGGGCAATTTACCCCACGTCGGAGTCTAACGCGCCCTCAACTTACCAAGGATAATTTACTCCAAGTCAGGTCAAAAATTAAATTAGTAATTAACCAATCAAACAGTATTGATCATTTTGTGGCCGACCATTCACGCCAGGTTTTGCATGTGATATCAGGCGACACTGAAGTAGGTGGCCGGCGCGGCGTAAGAAATTATCTCTATGAGGTTTTTGGCGAATACCCCATTAATTTACACATTACTCTTTTTCCAGATGATGGTGTGATTAAAATTCTGTTTCGCCCTCTCCAGGGTAATATACCCCAAGTCGGAGTCTAATACTTTAGGCTCTCAGTTTACCAAGGGTAATTTACCCCAAGTCGGAGTCTAATACCTTAGGGTCTCAGTTTACCAAGGGTAATTTACCCCAAGTCGGAGTCTAATACCTTAGGCTCTCAGTTTACCAAGGGCAATTTACCCCAAGTCGGAGTCTAACGCGCCCTCAACTTACCAAGGATAATTTACTCCAAGTCAGGGTCTAAGACCTTGGGCTCTCAACTTACCACTTTCTTTCGTCTAGAAATGAGGGATGAGGATCGGGGTGAAAAATTTCGGTTCTCAGCCTCCTTCTGCTTCTCTCGTTTAGAATGGCCATTCCTTACAGGCGTGCTACTTCTCATTGGGATCCTGAAACCGGGGAAAAGGATATAAATTTAATTATTACCTACCTACTTTTTTTACTTTCTATTATTTTTCAAGAAAATATCCCTGGTGTATGGTGTAGGACAGCTGATGATGCACTAGTATCATACTAAGACAATGAATGTCAGAATGGCTTATCAAAAGGCTCTCTATATTTTATTTCTGGATCCTTTGATTGGTATTGTTTTTAATTGCTTCTTGTATGTATGTTTAGGGTTTCTGTTAAGTTTAAATATTTGGTATTATGCTTTAAATATGGCAAGAGAAATAATTGGATATCCATGCTGAATGTTGCGTTTCTTGCCATTATATTATGATTAGTAAATTTATTCTGAAATGGACTGTGGTTTTCAAGTAACAGTAAGTTGGTACCTAAATCTATTTTCACTTTAGTTACCTGTCTATTTATATTTAATTTACACCTTTTTATTTATTTATATTAAATTTTTGGTTATTTTTAAATACAAATTCTATGTCTTTTCATGCATTAAATTTCATATTTAATGCCATCGGATTTAGAGCTTTATTTTTCTTTTTTTTTGTAGTAATATTTTTAGATTTTAACATAATACATTCTGCTTGGTTGAAAACTGAAATTTACGTCATATCCACTCCGACAAGTAAGACTAGCATAAAAATAAAACACTCGTTAAAAATATTTTGATTTCAAGTATATTTACAATTTCACAAAATTATAAACCTATAAAAAGACAGTAAGTATCTATCTCTTGCTATTGAAAGACCTAACAAATTATGTACAAAGTTACAAAGACTTCATGTTTGCGACCTCTGAAAGCAGCCGATAGCGTTGGCCTCGGAACAGCCCATTTCAATGGCATCAGAGAAAAATTTATTTCGTTGGCCATAGCAACCCATTTAAATGGCCTCAGAGAGAAAATAATTTCGTTGGCCATACTGAGCGACCTATTTCGTTGGCCATAGCAACCCATATCAACGGCCTGAGAAAGAAAATAATTTTGTTGGCCATAACCCATTTTAATGGCATCAGAGAGGAAATCATTTCGTTGGCCATAGCAGGCTATTTCAATGGCCTCGGAGAGAAAATCATTTTGTTGGCCTATCAGCCCATTCCAATGGCCTCAGAAAGCAACCCATTTCAATGGCCTCAGGAGATGAAAAATCATTTCGTTTGCCTCAGAGCAACTTTTCAAGAATCCTCAAAGCAGTTTCCGAGAACGAACGAACGAACCTTATCTGTTTAGGGTAAGCTTCACCTCAGGTGGGAATCCCCGCGACCTGACGCTGAAAACGCAGGCACGCTACCCTCCAAGCTAACCAAGTTGGCATAAATTTAATTTCTAAATAAATAATTATTCTATTAAAATGATTTTTTTTTTTTTTTACAGATTAGATACTTCATTTGAAGAGTTACTTATTAATGGCAAAGTCCCCTCAATGGATGCGGCATTTTCGTTCTGAACGCTATACCTTGATGTTAAGCACCGTCGAGCAAGTCTTGTATTAGGACAGGTGACCTTCAGGGACTGCCAAGAGTCACAGAAAGTAAAGGCAAGTTGGCATTAACTTAGCCACCCATTAGATAACTCAGCTAACCATTGACTCAGTTAACCTTGGTGACAAAATGGTTACTCCTACTGCCCTACAGCTGAGTTGTATAAAAAATCGTGTAAAATGATCGTGTTATGGTAAAATAGTAAAAGTATCTCACAGGTCTCTAAATTTCAGAGGTCACTGCGGTTTTGGTTGTCACAGCATATTTTAACCTTACTTATATCTGAATAAATGAGAGCGAAGCTGCAAAAGTGTTAGGGTTTGATAGAGGGAACTGTAACTACTGAGGTCTTCCTGAATATCGCCCCGAAGTCCCGGGATATCGTTCCGAAACCGGAGAGAGAAGGATAGGACAGGAGGAAAGCCAGCCGTTCCGAGAACGAACGAACGAACCTTATCTGTTTAGGGTAAGCTTCACCTCAGGTGGGAATCCCCGCGACCTGACGCTGAAAACGCAGGCGCGCTACCCTCCAATCTAACCAAGTTGGCATAAATTTAATTTCGAAATAAATAATTATTCTATTAAAATGATTTTTTCTTTTTTACAGATTAGATACTTCATTTGAAGAGTTACTTATTAATGGCAAAGTCCCCTCAATGGATGCGGCATTTTCGTGCTGAACGCTATCCCTTGATGTTAAGCACCGTCGAGCAAGTCTTGTATTAGGACAGGTGACCTTCAGGGACTGCCAAGAGTCAGAAAGTAAAGGCAAGTTGGCATTAACTTAGCCACCCATTAGATAACTCAAACCATTGACTCAGTTAACCTTGGTGACAAAATGGTTATTCCTACTGCCCTACAGCTGAGTTGTATAAAAAAATCGTGTAAAATGATCGTGTTATGGTAAAATAGTAAAAGTATCTCACAGGTCTCTAAATTTCAGAGGTCACTGCGGTTTTGGTTGTCACAGCATATTTTAACCTTAGCCATGGTATTTTAGTACTCCTAGGCACCTCCTATGTAGTTTCCAATAACTGGGTCTTTCCTGCGTATAGCTGCACCGATAGGGGCTGATGGTCTCTTGCCAAGATTACTTGGCCTGTCCTTTAAAGAACCTTATAGCGATAGTATCTTAGTACTTGTAGGCACCTCCTATGTAGTTTCCAATAACTAGGTCTTTCCTGCGTGTTGCTGCACCGATAGGAGCTGATGGTCTCTTGCCAAGATTACTTGGCCTGTCCTTTGAAGCCTTTGTAACCTCCAGATAGCCAGGCTGGTTAGGGTTTGGCTGCTCTGATCCCTATTTATAGTCCCACAGCAAGACACTGGTCTGCTCCTCGTTTAAGGTCCCCCGGCTTGACCTTCCTGCGTGTAGATACATTTTAATAGAAGTATGTCTATGTATATCCTCTAATGTGGTCTATAACTACCTACCTATTGAATATCTTCATTCATATTTACGAGTATATAGATACCTACCTACTTATTTCTATATTTCTACTTTATCTACCTATACTTATAGTACTTATCTACATAATATTTCTACTATACCTACTTACTTATCTAGGTACATTACATACATAGTTCTAATTCCTAGCTCGACTTAGGCATGTCTAAATAAACTAGATTCTAAAAAAATACCTCTACTTAACCTTAGCGATAGTATCTTAGTACTTGTAGGCACCTCCTATGTAGTTTCCAATAACTAGGTCTTTCCTGCGTGTTGCTGCACCGAGGGGGGCTGATGATCTCTTGCTAAGATTACTTGGCCTTTCCTTTGAAGCCTTTGTAACCTCCAGCTAGCCAGGCTGGTTAGGGTTTGGCTGCCTGATCCCTATTTATAGTCCCACAGCAAGACACTGGTCTGCTCCTCGTTTAAGGTCCCCCGGCTAGACCTTCCTGCGTGTAGATACATTTCAATAGAAGTATGTCTATGTATATAGGTAGCTAAGTCTGTCAGACACTCAGACCTAAGTCTGTCAGACACTCAGACCTAAGTCTGTCAGACGGTCTGAGCGTGAGTGGACGGCATTAGATACCATTAAGTGCTTCCACACTGAATGTTCACTTCTCGTTGAATCATAACCATTCTTTTAAACTTGACTTCCTTTCTAATAATTTAGAACTCACGCGAATTCGGAAATTCGTGGAAAGTTTTTGTGAAAAAAGTAGAAAAAAAAAGTTCATGTTTCCTATTTTTAATAGGCTCCTAAATAGATGATCAGGCTGGTTAGGGTTTGGCTGCTCTGATCCCTATTTATAGTCCCACAGCAAGACACTGGTCTGCTCCTCGTTTAAGGTCCCCCGGCTAGACCTTCCCGCGTGTAGATACATTTCAATAGAAGTATGTGGTGTAGGGAACAGGTAGGTAGGTAATACCTTCTACTTGTCTTATACCTACTGAGGAGCTAAGGAGTTCTAATATCTTCAGTGTGACCTTTCCCAGTACATGGCATGTATATAGGTAGCTACGCATGATAGTCGATAGGTAATGTGGTGTAGGGAACAGGTAGGTAGGTAATACCTTCTACTTGTCTTATACGTTATACCTACTGAGGAGCTAAGGAGTTCTAATATCTTCAGTGTGACCTTTCCCAGTACATGGTGAAGGTCGAGTTTCCATTGATAGTGGTTTATTTAACTTCTTCTGAAGAATTCACTTTAGAATCTATGTTCTAAGTTACAATAGAACAGGTAATGGATTAATAGATTTATCATTTGTACAATTGTTCTGTAAGTCCTATAAGAGCCGGTTCTAGTCTTATGTGATTCATAATATGTTTGGCAGGCCCGTATCCAAGATTTTATTTTACCTGGTAGGTACCAATACTTATATAAATATATTACCTAAATACCTACTGATTTTGGTAGGTATTTGCAAGATAAATTGGTATTTAGGTTGAAGAATAAGTACCTAGTTATGTACGTATTCTAATAAGGACAAGACATTGCGTGTTCCTAATAATACAATTATAACTTTTTACAAATTACAACAAAAATGCTATGCACAGAACCTCGACCCCGCTAACTGATGCTTTTGTTTGGGATTGCTCACTGAACGAAGTGAATTCTAAGCTTTATTTTGATGACTTTCCACTTTCCATCTAAATTTTATGGTTACTAATTGAAAATTTCGTTTGAAATATTGCTCGATCGTAAAGTTTTCCCAATGGGTGCCCCATCTAGTTTGCCTGTCTGTCCCTCGATAACTCTCGAACGCTTGATCCGATTTTGTTGACATTTGGTGGATGATGTTCATTTGTTACGATGTAGATTCTGGACCCCTTTTCTTCTTGTCTACTTTCTACTTGGCCCCAACACCCGTAGGGGCCTTTTTCTCAGTTATACCATTCACAAAACTAAGGAACACACTGTTACCTATTTCATCCGTAGGTGAATGAAAATCTTATACCGCATGCCGGTCAGTCACGCTCAGACGTCTGAACGTGTGTGGCGGAGGAAGCTTCACAGGCTCAGGTCTTCCGTACGGTCTAACAGACCTTGGTTGGAAACGTTTTCCGTCACACACGGTCTGCTGGTCTGTCAGACACTCAGACCTAAGTCTGTCAGACACTCAGACCTAAGTCTGTCAGACACTCAGACCTAAGTCTGTCAGATACACATAGATATGTATACCTAGGTATACCTTTACCTACTTAGATAGGTACTGCTATGAACTTGTGACCTTTAACCATATGTTATGAACGTATCTCATAATGCCACAAACTATACAGGTACCTGTGTATCTACATAATTATGTATTAGGTAATGGTGAGAAGAAAATCCAATACAGTCATCCCTACTCTCATGCGTATACATTACATACATAGGTAGGTATAGTTATACTGATAATGATAATGTAATGTTACTGGAAAATTATAGGATTACATCAGTAATTACTGAAATCTATTTATCTATCTCTTTTTAGTCCGTCCTTCCTTTTTATACCTAGTTATACCAAGGTATCTACTGACCCTTCCCTACCTTATTATTATTGTCTGTTTCATAACATTATTACTGCTTGATATCAACCATCAGGGCCGAGAGACAGGGCTTTTTTTTGGTATCTACCTATGTGAGATGCTACTTTTTTTTAACTACTGTCAAGGTCAAAATTTTGGAAGGTAGCGCGCCTCCGTTGTAAGCGCTCGGTTCCGGGGTAGATTGCGCTCCGGGCGGATTTTATCCTAAACCAGATTAGGTTCGTTCTCGGAATGGTTGGTTTTCTCCTGTCCTGCCCTCCAACAACCTTCGATTTCGGGACGATAAGCCCTCAGCAGTTACCAGTTCCCTCTATTGAACCTTTTTTTTAGCCAGCTTTGTTGTCCCTGATACTAACCACACATGACGTTTCTTAACTAAGAAGATCCACTGGAGATTCATTTTATTTAAATCTACCTACCTTTTTTGTTGACTTTAAATTCGCTTACCAAACAGGTGTTTTGCGTGAATACATCACGATTTACGAAGGATATGACTATTGCCCAACGCAAATGGCGATATTTCACAAGTGCTTCCATAAGCGATCCCCCTACATCCTTTCCTGACCATATACAAAAGTCATGGTCATGGCATACATGTTTCTTACGAAACTTTCAATCACGAAGGATATGACTATTGCCCAACGCAAATGGCGATATTTCGCAAGTGCATCCATAAACGATCCCCCTACATCCTTTCCTGACCATAAGTCAAGGTCATGGCATACATGTTTCTTACGAAACTTTCAATTTAATGTCTTCATGGGAGCTCCTTTTCTTCAAAAGCTTCTCCTCAGTTTTGCTGGACAGACAGGAGGACAAGCATATTAACATTGACCGCGTTTCCTGCCTTTGATATTGGACGAATACTCAGGTAAAGGCACTTTTATAGCAAGTTTGCAGCTTTTGTAGTGTAATCGGATTAGCTTAGTTTTCTCAGCCTTTGTAGTCTTAGTTTGTCTAGTGATTGGTATTAGTATAAGTAGGGCCATCGGCTTTAATTAACGCCCTTGGTCACTGCGACCTGGTTAGATCTTTTGTGACATTTTTTTCTAGTGACGGACTTTGGCTTAGTTTGTCTACCAGTGACTATGGTGGGTAATCTTTCCTTATCATGGAGGCCCGGGTCCGAGGGTTCAACTTCCGACGGGATTGAAAAAATTTATATTGCTATTTTTCGCAATTAGTAGGGTAGGTACCTAGCCTTACACTCGTATTTATGAACAAGAGTGATCGTTCTTAGATCAGTCTCAAGTCAAAATTGACCAATCAAATGCCTTGAGACTATGCTTAGCACGAACTTAAGAGCCAGCATTTTGTTCATAAATATGGGTGTTAGACCTTGAAAAATCTTCGTTTTGTTTTTTATTCCTCTGAATAAATAGAACATCCTGTAATATCCTATCTACAATACTCTGCCATTTCTGTAATAGCAGACCTATCAGACCACATGAAATGCTCTGATTCCTATTACATCATTTGTATGGTCTGTTTCTGTTTCCTAAATTTTTGATAGAAATCATTTCGCTGCTTGGAATTGTATCCGTAATTTCAAAATCAATAGTTGTAGGTAATTATAAGGCAGGCCTAGGTCATTCTAAGTAGTACCTACCGTAGGTTTGAGTGCCTATGCCTATGTACATACATAGTTAGGGGAGGACCCCCCCCCCCCCCCTAGAGGTTTGATAGAAGGAACTGTAACAGTGGAGGTCTTATCTTCCCGAAATCGTAGAGAGGATAAGGGGGTAGGATTAGTAGGATAGGAGAAACCAGCCCTTCCGAGAATGAACCTTATCTGTTTTGGATAAATTTCAACCCAGGCGAGAATCGAACCCACGGCCAGGTCTTTGCACTTCGCATCACGTGACCTAAACCTATATACTTTGCGTTTTTCTTGTGATTTAATGACCACATAAACTGATTCTGGGGTAAAAGGACAATTTGGTCCTATTCGAGTAGATATAACTCTCCGTATTGTTATTTTCACTACCCACATGTCCACATAAAGCAGGTTAGGTTCTTGGACCTAATGGCTCAGGCTGAAACCTCCCATGCTGGTCACAGGAAGAGAGAAATTAGAGCCAATATAAATTAACCTCAACAAAAAAGATGATGTGAAATTATGCATGAGATCCTGCAGGCGAAGACCTCGCGTTAGTTTCTCACATACTGGCACTAATGGGTAAAACTTGCGCGAATAAGTAAAAAAAAAAATGTAATAATAATTATAATAGGTAAAATAGTCAAGAGTGTGTGTTTACCTAACAACCTTCTCACGCCTGATTTCTAATATTAGGGCCTATGGTTCTCTCACAATGTTTATAATGGGTATGTTGGAGCGAGGTCGGACACATAGGGGTGAGAATGTTTGAAGTTTAAATCGCCTTCCTGGCACTTATTAGTTCCTGACACTCCTTAGTCCCTGGCACTCCTTAGTCCCTGACACTCCTTAGCACTCCTTAGTCCCTGGTCCCTGCCACTCCTTAGTCCTTCTCTTCCGTGGTCAGCAGACCGATATTTTCACGAGAAAACAGGGAGAACACCAGCCTGAATTTTCCCTTATTAAAGAAATAGCAAAGGTTGAGTGCGAAGCGCATCCACTCTTCAAATTTTTGTACCCAAAATGTCAGCCGAAAGCAATCATCCTCTGATTGAGAGGCTGACGAAAAACGCCGACTCCGTCTGAACACGGGGAAAGGCGAAGAAAAAGAAGATTGTGAAGTAGGTATTTAAGTACAGGGAGATATATCCCCCCTAAATTATTAGGTACTCTTGATCATCATCTAATGATTCTAATGTGAGATCTCATTGCACCAGAGTTTCGCCATGCGCGAAAGAAACAATGTGAACTTTGAAATTACTTTTGATTCAATTTTATGACCATTGCAAAATTTAATGATGAACACCGTACATGTTGCGAGGTACCTACCCGTGCGGGGAGAAAGTTACACCATAAGGTAAACCTGTGGTGAATTAAAATTATGATGTAGTAGTCTTGAGATTATGTTCTGGTGATTCGTAACTTATCGTTACTAATCTTGAAATCAAGTTATGATGATTCGTAACTCAACGGTCTAATCTTGAAATTTAGTCATGGTAATTCGTAACTCAACGGTACGTACCTAGGTAGATTGAAACTCTGGTTATTCGTAACTTGGTCCCCCGTGATACAGGAAGGCCGACACTGGCCGAAAGTATGAATTAGAAGACATTTAGTTCCGAGGTAAAAATTCAAGGAAAATTCCATAGGTTTAATAAAGCTGCCATTTCATCAAAATTTACCTTTCCTTCTTTGTCGATTGATTGAAGGGTTCTGGGTCTGGTATACATACAATCCTGTAGGATATTTCGGTATATTTTGGTGTTTTCATTTCCATAAATTTATTATTACCTATTTGTATGAGTATTGGCACAAGGAGAATAAACTTTAGTAATAATACCTATGCTGACAGTAGGACGACATATTCTGTTACAATGCAACCGTAACCCGCTTCTTGCTGAAACCTCAAAGACACAACGGTCTGTCTTCTTGAATATTTTTGGTATAACTAATAAATAGGTATGTAATAAACTCGTGCCTATTAAGCTAGCCTATTTTTTTATGCTTGGATTTAAAATTAGTATGGATTTTTTTTGTGGTCCGTTAGGATTAGGCATGGGCATGATTTGGTATTTGGTAGTCCATAGTCCTACTATTAGATTTAGTTTCTAAGTAAGTCAAGAAGCAAAGTCTAAATTCTAGACTCTAGCTTTAGAATGTAGAATGACGCACAGCTAAGGAAATCGGAAATACATATTAGTCACAAAGCACAAAGGATTCCTAAAAGTGAGTGCATTTGCAGCTTCCTTAACTTTTATTCTGTCTTTTCCTTTTTACTTTCTTCTAAAAGTGTTGAACTTGTCAATTGATCTCTATTCTGCACCATTTGATGTAAGGTGGAAGTTGGTACCATTCTCCCTAGTTCTTCATCTATCATGTTCTCTGTCCACTATTCCCTCTTTTCGTCCCCACTCATTGTAGCTCCCCTAAACCCTCTTTCTTAGCTGAAAAAAATCTGGTGTGAACATCACACGACTTTCCTTATCCTATTGAATGATGCTTGTTTTTATGTTCTATATTAACTTTTACAATATCTCTAACCGTTTAGTCGGTATAGCTGAAAACCGCCAAAAAACGGTCAAAAACCGCCAAAAAACAATTTTCAATACAATTCGATTTCTTCACCAACAATTTCTTGCAGGTGAAAAGATAATACCTAATGATTTATATCTCTTTTATGTACATACCTATAAATCTAAATACGGTTAAGTAGGTACTTAGGTATAGGGTATAGATATATCTATTTAGCTCTGATATTTAGTCGACTTACCGGCATTTTATACTATGAACTTTAAGAAGATTTGTGGAGATCATAACGTGATCATATTTTACGACTGGATATGTGAGACCAGTAGGTAGTCCAGCTACTGGACTCGTGGTAAACACCACTGGTATCCAGTAACATTCCAGTCCAGTTGTCTGGGCAGAATCAATTGTATTTGTTATAGATATATCTATTTAGCTCTGATATTTAGTCGACTTACCGGCATTTTATACTATGAACTTTAAGAAGATTTGTGGAGATCATAACCTGATCATATTTTACGACTGGATTACATGTGAGACCAGTGGATAGTCCACCTAATACTGGATTCGTGTATTTCGTGTAAACACCACTGGTATCCAGTAACATTCCAGTCCAGTTGGCTGGGCAGAATCAATTGGATTTGTAGCTGTACAGAAATGGATTTATCCTAAGTACCTAGTTTGTATGCTCTACATCAGAAGCTCCAGAGCCAATTATTGTAGGATGTTCTTTGTGACGACGCGACGTTTGACTTTTTATTCTGATCTACATACTCGTAAAGCTCTCAAAAAGTGATCATATTTTACGACTGGACTACATGTGAGACCAGTAGGTAGTCCAGCTACTGGACTCGTGGTAAACACCACTGGTATCCAGTAACATTCCAGTCCCGTTGGCTGGGCAGAATCAGTTGGATTTGTAGCTGTACAGAAATGGATTTATCCGAAGTAGTTTTGGATTTGTAGCTGTACAGAAATGGATTTATCCTATGTAGTTTGGATGCTGTACATCAGAAGCTCCAGAGCCAACTGTAGGATGTTCATTGTGACGACGCGAAGTTTGACTTTTTATTCTGATCTACATACTCGTTAAGCTCTCAACCCCACCTTTTGGAGATAAATTCAAAGCTCTAGCAAGACGTAAAGTCTTGGTTAACTGTTACCTTTGGATACCACAGAGGCACCTAACCGAAACAGTTAGACACCCGTCCTATATTTCATCATTAGGTCTGTTTCATTTGCAGCTCGAATAGGACTTGAAATTTCAAGTGCCCATTAGAAACAGGTTTCGAGAATATTTATTGCAGCTTTTATATCTGCTGAAATTTTTATTGCCATGCCAAACACGCGCAGGAAGTGTACAAACATTACATACAGGGTGAAAAAAAAAAAAAACAGTTGCATGTAAAATCTTCTTCTTCATCGCCTTTTCCCGTGTTCAGACGGGGTCGGCGTTTTTCGTCAGCCTCTCAATAAGCCCTATGGTGATTGCTTTGCTGACATTTGGTTTTAGCTACAAAAATTTACGAGTGGATACCCTTCATACTCAACCTTTGCTATTTCTTTAACAAGGGAAAGTTCAGACTGGTATCCTCCCTGTTTAAAGTGCCCCAACCAGACTAAGCTGGTTCACTAATGCCTCTAGCCAGAAAACATACCTGAGTACATTCGTACAGCGGGTGTCCTGATTCTGCTCACTATCAGGTACACCTGATCAGGTCCGTCTGATAGTGTGTGTGCTCATCAAGTAGACCTGACAGACGCACCTTTTCAGCCGTACTTGTCAGGTCTACATAATAGTGTGTGTGCTGATCTGATATCAGGTAGATCCGACGCGACGGGTCGTACCTGTCAGGTCTACCTGGTAGTGAGTGGCTGGCCTAACTAACGTCTCGTTATACCAATCAATCCACTGTGACTCATGTATTGATTTGCGTTGACAACATGGCTTATCTGGTTATGGTCTACTTCGGTCCACCAATTTCAAAACACCCCGTATGTTTACAAGGTACTTACACAAGAACTTCATGTATTGTACTGATGGTACTTCGATGGTTCTTAAGGTACCTATAAGATGGTACTGGTACCTCGTTACTTAAGGTAGGTACTTATAGGTATACCATCATGAAGTCCTGAGTAATTAAAATTCTGCTGACGAGGCCAAACTTTGAAACTTAAGAGCAAATAGTTCACACAAGACTTTCATGGGAACCCGAGGTCGTTATAAAGAATTCAGTATACCCTACCTAGGAATAGGTAACTAACTTTTTTACGTTGATTATACCTAAACGTGTAAGAATAGTTATAGACCTCTCTTGCTTACCCCGCATGGTCCCTTTGATAGAGGCAACTGTAACAACAGAGTTCTTAACATCTCAAAATGGAAGAGAGAAGGAGCATAGGCCTGCCGTTCCTGTTTAGGATAAAGTTCGCCACGGGCGGGAACAGAACCCGCGACCTAGCGCTTACAAGGCAGGAGCATATTTATGAACAAAATGCTGGCTCTTAAGTTCGTGCTAAGCATTGTCTCAAGGCATTTGATTGGTCAATTTTGACTTGAGACTGATCTAAGAACGATCATTCTTGTTCATAAATACTCTTCCTGCTTCGGTTGTTGTTAGGCTTTGTGACATGTCACTTTCTCTACTCTAGTGGTACAACTCGCGAAGTACTATTCAGTCTGTTTGGAGTTAAATTCAGTCTGTTTGGAGTACCATTCGGTCTGTTTGGAGTACCATTCAGTCTGTTTGGAGTACCATTCGGTCTGTTTGGAGTACATGCTTCGGTTGTTGTTAGGCTTTGTGACATGTCACTTTCTCTACTCTAGTGGTACAACTCGCGAAGTACTATTCAGTCTGTTTGGAGTACCATTCGGTCTGTTTGGAGTACCATTCGGTCTGTTTGGAGTACCAGTGAGTTTGTTTGGAGTAGGTACCAGTTTTTTTTCCGAATTTATTATTCCTTTAGCGATCGGGGTTTTACCCTCGATTCGGCAGCTCCATAATCCATATCCATCTGATAGAGGGAACTGTAACTGCTAAAGAGCTACGAGCTAAGGTCTTATGTTCCCCCTGAGCGAAGAGAGAAGCAAGACATGATAGAAGAAAGTCAGCTTTTCCGAGGACTAGCCTTATGTGTGTAGGGTAAAATCCGCCCCGGGCGGGAATCGAACCCGCGGCCCAGCACTTACAAGGCGGATGCGCTACTCTCCAAGCTAACTAGGCTGGCTTATCTAGAAGGAACCAAGGAACCTGTAGGACTTATTAAGATAATTAAGGTAGTAGATAACCATTAAGGTACTGGACTTCCAATCTGAGGCTAATTTGAAGCTATTATTGAAACAACCCACTCTATTTTCAAATTATCACCTGATTTAAACACGCACTTTACCTGGTAGCTACTAATTGACGCTGGTTCCTTTTATAGCTGCTTTGTTTTCAAGTTTTATGGGCCATTATGGGTCATAATTAGTATTCGTGGGTGGTGCTTAAAATCAAAATAAAGAATTTGCTTTTGAATGACTAAATCCTCATACTGAAGAATTAATGTTAAATAAAGGTACTCAAGCATTTGAAGCATTAATGGTAGATAAAGGAACTAATAAGAAAACTATTTGTAGATTCTATTCGAATAGGGCTAAAAAGTCTCTTTACGCCAGCAGTAAGCCACTAAGGTCGAGTTTTACCACCGTGGATTGTCTCAGGATTGAGTTCAATCCGAGGTTGACCTGGTTATATAGGGAAATCCTCGTTTCATCTCAATACCGAGTTGGTAAACCCCCATATGCCCCATAATACTAGCTTCTACATTTTGTGGTCCAATTCTTAAACATTGTTAATTCCATCCGCTGGGATCGAACCTGTGAACTTCATGATAGACAGATAGACACCCGGTATTACGGTTCACTTATACGATCTGAAATATGAGCGCTGCATATTTCTCTCTCCTGATGGATTCTGTGTTCTGTGGTTTAGTAGAAGAAATAAAATTCAATATTCTACTGGCAGCTGTGCGAAATAGATTAGGTTAGAAGCAAGTGGTGCTCAACCTCAATGTATGAGGTTCGGACATACATGAGACGTTAAGGTTGGGACATACATAACCGCACCAAATTCATTAAATGAGAAAATGGACACATCCACTGATTCTATTTGAATGGGCATTGGGCATCTCCACTAATTCACTGTATAAGAAAATTGGCTCACACCCTCAAACACAAATTATCTGATTGAGAAAATGAGCAACATCCACTAAGTCTCTCGGGTGCCTTTTCATTCTTCATTATACTTTGTTTCTACGTCTTATTTTTAAGGCCTTTTTATTTAGGTATTTCTTCTAAGAATTTTTGTTTGATTTTTGAAAAATTATCTGATTTTCCAAGTTTAAATTTTCACCATTGTTAGAAGCTATCTAACTCTTCTACTCACTTCTAAGTTCTTCCCATTGATCTCAGATCTCTTCCAAGTCTCAATGGTTTACTTCTAACTTGTTGCTAGTGTTCGGTTTATGTTGTCAGTTGTGTGTATGATTCTAAACCGTGCGTACGTACATATTGCCATTCGTTATTGGAACTCGCGATTTTTTCAACCAGGTATATTTGTGACCGGAGCTTTTATGCGAATAAAACTCCGATTTTACTTCAATTATTTATCTTTGTAATAAGTAGATATAATTAATTATAATAACTGAGCAATGACTATAATAGAAAAGTTTTACAAAGTACCTATCACGTGTAGCTAAAAATCTGGTCTTTTTTGTTTTATCAAAAAATCTTTAAATATTATTTTTTTAGTGTTTAAGTTCTTTAGTGTACTTAAACACTAAAATTTCATTTTAGTGTTTAAGTTCTGAATGAGTATTTTTGCAATTAAAAAATAAAAGAACTAGGTACCATTTAATTTCTTTTGTACACACCAAATTTAACTATCAGGGACAACGATAAATCCTTTCTTCATAAAACGCTGAAGTTAAGCAACATCGAGCATGGTTAAACTGCTATTTAATGGTGACAAATTTCGGTATGTATCAATACAAGCAATACATTACGCCTCACATAATACCAGTTTTATCAATTTATTGAAGAAATGGTACCTAATTCCAGCATTTAGTAGGTGTGTATTACAGCTGTGTGACTTCTTAATTATTGATCGTTTCTTCTAGATACATACATATGTACTGTAGGTGCCTAAAACTGTGTGCACAAATAGTCGACGCCGTCGATCGACGAGGTGAAAAGATTATCTATGTTGTCGAGGCAGTGTACGGTTTCAGTCGACTATATTTGGACACACCTATCCTACTCTGTGGTAATCATCTCTTAAGGATTTACGAATCTATGGGCCATCAGATTAGGTTATAAAATCGATTGCCCTCTACCGCATAAGCACTCTTCTGTTTACCTATCCTTACAAAAGACTGAAAAATGAATGAACCGAGACGTTTACCGGCAAGATTCTGAGGAACAAAGTTTACACACAGCAGGCCAAGTCAACAACACGACCCGAGGTACCTTGGGAAGATTATGGACGTTGTTATGGCATACAACAAGTCCAACAAAGAGAAATAACAAGGAGATTAGGTGTATCACCTGCATAAAGTCGTACAAGATGGTATTTACGTTCTAACCACATAACAAAGAAAATGAACATGGAATTTATTTTGCAAGCCAGCCTAGCTAGAAGAGTATTTATGAACGGGCGAAGAATGATCGTTCTTAGATCAGTCTCTAGTCAAAATTGACCAATCAAATGCCTTGAGTCTATGCTTAGCACGAACTTAAGAGCCAGCATTTTGTTCATAAATATGGGTGTAAAGCTCCTGCCTTGTAAGCGCTAGGTCGCGGGTTCTATTCCCGCCCGTGGCGAACTTTATCCTAAACAGGAACGGCAGGCCTATACTCCTTCTCTCTTCCATTTTGAGATGTTAAGAACTCTGTTGTTACAGTTGCCTCTATCGAAGGGACCATGCGGGGTAAGCAAAGAGAGGTCTATAACTATTCTTACACGTTTAGGTAATCAACGTAAAAAAGTTAGTTACCTACCTATTCCTAGGTAGGGTATACTGAATTCTTCATAACGACCTCGGGTTCCCATGAAAGTCTTGTGTGAACTATTCGCTCTTAAGTTTCAAAGTTTGGCCTCGTCAGCAGAATTTTAATTACTCAGGTCTTCATGATGGTATACCTATAAGTACCTACCTTAAGTAACGAGGTACCAGTACCATCTTATAGGTACCTAACTATACTGTAAGCCCGTAAGGAGTTATCATCTTATAGGTACCTACCTTAAGAACCATCGAAGTACCGCTCTTCCGATCTTGGCTGGGGGACTTTAAACAGAGAGTAGACCAGCTTGGTCTAGCTGGGGGACTTTAAACAGGGAGTATACCAGCCTGAAATGTCCCTTGTTAAAGAAGTAGCAAAGGTCGAGTGCGAAGTAGCAAAGGTCGAGTCCACTCGTAAATTTTTGTAGCCAAAACCAAATGTCACAGCAAAGCAATCACCCTAGGGCTGATTGAGGGCTGACGAAAAACGCTGACCCCGTCTGAACACGGGAAAAGGCGAGTAAGAAGATGGAGATTTTACATTGAACTGTTTTTTTTTTTCACCCTGTATGGATTGTAATGTTTGTACGCTTCCTGCGCGTGTTTGGCATGGCAATAAAAATTTCAGCAGATATAAAAGCTGCAATAAATATTCTCGAAACCTGTTTCTAATGGGCACTTGAAATTTCAAGTCCTATTCGAGCTGCAAATGAAACAGACCTAATGATGAAATATAGGACGGGTGTCTAACTGTTTCGGTTAGGTGCCTCTGTGGTATCCAAAGGTAACAGTTAACCAAGACTTTACGTCTTGCTAGAGCTTTGAATTTATCTCCAAAAGGTGGGGTTGAGAGCTTTACGAGTATGTAGATCAGAATAAAAAGTCAAACGTCGCGTCGTCACAAAGAACATCCTACAATAATTGGCTCTGGAGCTTCTGATGTAGAGCATACAAACTAGGTACTTAGGATAAATCCATTTCTGTACAGCTACAAATCCAATTGATTCTGCCCAGCCAACTGGACTGGAATGTTACTGGATACCAGTGGTGTTTACCACGAGTCCAGTAGCTGGACTACCTACTGGTCTCACATATCCAGTCGTAAAATATGATCACGTTATGATCTCCACAAATCTTCTTAAAGTTCATAGTATAAAATGCCGGTAAGTCGACTAAATATCAGAGCTAAATAGATATATCTATACCCTATACCTAAGTACCTACTTAACCGTATTTAGATTTATAGGTATGTACATAAAAGAGATATAAATCATTAGGTATTATCTTTTCACCTGCAAGAAATTGTTGGTGAAGAAATCGAATTGAAGTCTTCATTCGCTTTGATTATTATACCTACTTATGAGGTATTTTTCATCATGAATTAAGGTAATCAACTGTGTACTTACATACCCACTCGTAGATATATGTATAGGATTTATAGGTATGTACATAAAAGAGATATAAATCATTAGGTATTATCTTTTCACCTGCAAGAAATTGTTGGTGAAGAAATCGAATTGTATTGAAAATCCAGTTTTTCATTAAAAACTAAACATTTCTGCAGTTCTTATTAAACATACCTATCTTCTGATTGTGAAACTGATAATTAATTTTAAAACTTGTTTTATATTTTTTACACTTGGTTGATGTTCGTCAAAGTTTTCATCATATGTTTCAGAATACTTGCAACTTGTTGACTTGTTAGTCTGACTGCCCTTTTGTTGTTCATTTTTCCAAATGTCATTCACTCAGACATCCTTGAGGAACAAAATGTGGACTGTCTTTTTTGTCTTATTATTTTGCATTTTAAGTTTTTAAGTAGGTAGGTATTGTTAAAAATAGTTTTTCCTTATCTAACTACGTGTACGTAAAAGGAAAATTTAAAACATATGAAAATCAAAACAATTTTATTCAACAATTCAATACCTAAGCAATATAAATTTAACCTAAAAAGGTGAGAGTTTCCAACAGGTTTTTTCAGACTTGAAAGTGAGTCACTCTTTCATGTCATGTTTCTGTATCCTAAGTCTGATAGATAAGGCATAGTACTTAAATCCAAAGCTCTGATCAAGTTAAAGCTACTTAAAAAGTACAATGACAATAATTTATTCTACTTTGACAAAGTGGTACTTAAATCCAAAGCTCTGATCAAGTTAAAGCTACTTAAAAAGTACAATGACAATAATTTATTCTACTTTGACAAAGTGTAAATCCAAAGCTCTGATCAAGTTAAAGCTACTTAAAAAGTACAATGACAATAATTTATTCTACTTTGACAAAGTGTTTTTTTTTTTCCGAGTCAGTATCTTATAGGTAGAAGCCAAGTGGTTAGAGGTTAGAGCATTAAGTATCGACCATTATGATAAATATTTCCGTTCTAGAATGGGCGGATAATGTATAGGACTGATAATTTTCTTAGAAAGAGAAATGAAACATTCACTGATTTACTGTGTGAGGGACTATTATAGGCGCATCCACCAATGCACTCTATTAGGGGTAACGCATTCTATGAGAAAATAGGTTGATACACTAATTCACAGTATGAGAAAATGGGCGCATCCACTAATTCATTAAATGAGAAAATGGACACATCCACTGATTCTATTTGAATGGGCATTGGGCATCTCCACTAATTCACTGTATAAGAAAATTAGCTCACACCCTCATACACAAATTATCTGATTGAGAAAATGAGCAACATCCCCTAAGTCTCTCGGGTGCCTTTTCATTCTTCATTATACTTTGTTTTCTACGTCTTTTTTTAGTCCTTTTTATTAAGGTAGGTACCTATTTCTTCAAAGAATTTTTGTTTGATTTCTGAAAAATTATCTGATTTTCCAAGTTTAAATTTTCACCATTGTTGGAAGCTATCTAACTCTTCTACTCACTTCTGAGTTCTTCAGAATTCCCATTGATCTCAGATATCTTCCAAGTCTCAATGGTTTACTTCTAACGTGTTGCTAGTGTTCGGTGTTCGGTTTATGTTGTCTGTCAGTTGTGTGTATGATTCTAAACCGTGTGTACGTATTGCCGTTCGTTATTGAAACTCGCGATTTTTTCAACCAGGTACCTATATTTGTGACCGGAGCTTTTATGCGAATAAAACTCCGATTTTATTTCAATTATTTATCTTTGTAATAGGTAGATATAATTAATTATAATAACTGAGCAATGACTATAACACCCGGTATTACGGTTCACTTATACGATCTGAAATATGAGCGCTGCATATTTCTCTCTCCTGATGGATTCTGTGTTCTGTGGTTTAGTAGAAGAAATAAAATTCAATATTCTACTGGCAGCTGTGCGAAATAGATTAGGTTAGAAGCAAGTGGTGCTCAACCTCAATGTATGAGGTTCGGACATACATGAGACGTTAAGGTTGGGACATACATAACCGCACCAAGCCCGCACCGACATAGTCCTACGGCCGAGCGAAAAACTTATTGAAGAAGTACTGAGAAGATTATGGTGCTTTCCTTGCTAAAGAAATAGCAAAGGTTGAGTGCAAAGGGCATCCACTTGTAAAAATTTTGCAGCCAAAACCAAATGTCAGCCCAAAGGCAGCACCTTAGTTAGGACTGATGACTGATTGAGATTCTGACAAAAAACGCCGACCCCGTCTGTAGTAGTCTGTACACGGGAAAAGGCGAAGAAGAAGACTGAGAAGATTATAATATCTGATGAGTTTTGTTGAAAGGATGTCTGCCCCTTATATCCATAGGCACACTAAAAAAATACATTGCTTTCCTTATTATAGGAAAGTAAAAAGGGAAAAAATAAAGTAAAAAGCGAAGGAATGATTGGGAACCACTGAATCCTAGAGAAAGAATCTATCATAAGTCATAAGCCATTCGAGGTAAGTGATTAGATACCCGGTAACAAAATTACTTTACCTTTACCAGATAACATAAATTGGTTAGCGGTACCAATACGAGATTGGCTGAGGTCTCAGAAATCGTGCAAATCTGAGCGACCAGAGAGGTAGGTAACTTACCGGTCCGTAGTAGGTACATAGGTATCCACTATCCAGATATACCTGTACCTAGTTAGTAGGTATCTAGTTATCTCGATCTCGGGTTTTATCTGAAGCTTGGAATCAAAACAACTTGTCAGATAGGATGTTGACATGAGACAACTTTGTCTTGTTTCTTTAACAAGACTTGTGTCAAGAGATCGGCATTTAGTCTGCTATTCTTGGACATCTAATTGGAAATGTATCCAACCACACATCCGCATTTGGATTTAATAATCACATGAACATCAATACAGAAAAATACCTCATTGAAAAAAAGAGCACACACACACAACCCCGATCCACACTTTCGATTTTGTTCCAAAATGAATAGCTTAAATCCTTGAAGGAAATTTTGCTAAAAAGTTCCAGAGATGGCATTTCGTATGATGGTGATGGAGCTTTTGCAACGGAAAATATTGCCAAAAAAACCCATAATGTCCCAAAACCCTTTTTTTTTTTTTTTTTTTTTTTTTTATTATTTTTTTTTTAAGTTTGCGAAGGATTAGGGTACCTGTTGCCTAGTTTGCAAAATATTAAGGTACCTGTTACGTAGTTTGAAAAGGATTAGGTGTCTATTACCTAGTTTGCAAAAGGATTAAGGTACCTACCTTTTACCTATTTTCCAAAAGGTACCTATTACCCATGACACTCTGTACATACTACTATTCTCTCTGTACTTCGACATATGTGTAATGGCATGCAAACTTTAATACAGGCGAGGTATATAGGTATTATCTTTTCACAATGAATAGATACTATCGTTTTCCTTCCCAAGTCGCACTATTAAGTATGAGCTACCAACGTACGTAAGTATTATTGAGTCTAGTCAGTGATAGTGTTATAAGTTTCCACATGGTAGAATTTGCATACACCAGAATGCTAGTCTTTACTTACCAGTTGCTGACAGGTAGGTATGCGATAAGTGAATTAGTATTGCAAGTGTGATTTCAAAATTCAAACCAGGTTGGTTTTCAGCAGTTATAGGTAATGGTGAGTTCAGTTGGGGAGCCAGAGTTCAAATATAGGGACTTAAAAAAAAGAGGTTTGATAAAGGGGATTCTAATTACTGAGGTCTCATTATCCCGCAATCAAATAAAGGAGGACAGGATAGGAGAAAGCTCGTCATTCCGAGAATGATCCCAACCCTTATAGCTCTTAAGTGAGGATAAAATTTCGCGCTTCGGCTGGTACTGAACCCGCTCCCTTGTGTTTACCAGGCGAGCACCTTGACCACTACACCACCGACGCGACGGGAAGCAGGTAATTATACAATTAAAAAGGTGCCATCGTGTTGGAATTTCAGAATTTAACTATTTCTACCCCTATTCGTAACACTTTTTCTACACCCTTCGCCCCCGCCCTTGGGCTTTATTCGTCTCTCGCCCCCAGACTAAACCAGAGTCACTTTCGTCCGTAACCTCTCGAGTGAAAACTTTATGCATGATATCCAATGGAATCCAACATGAAAGTATAGATAAAATACAATAACTGTACGCGATATACTATACCGAACTGAAACCATAACAGAAAACCAAGGCAGCACGCTATCCTATTCTAACTGGTTGGACTTAGGCCATTTCTCAGTCCAAGATTCCAAGCCAGAGCACCAAGGAAAGTGAAAGGATTAGGTGACTTACTAGTAAGTTCAAATAATTGAATACAAAGAGGGTGACTTACGCGATATACTATACCGAACTGAAACCATAACAGAAAACCAAGGCAGCACGCTATCCTATTCTAACTGGTTGGACTTAGTCCATTTGTCAGGCCAAGATTGCAAGCCAGAGCACCAAGGAAAGTGAAAGGATTAGGTGACTTACTAGTAAGTTCAAAGAATTGAATACAAAGAAGGTGACAATCTGACAAGTTGTTTTGATTCCAAGCTTCAGATAAAACCCGAGATCGAGATAACTAGATACCTACTAACTAGGTACAGGTATATCTGGATAGTGGATACCTATGTACCTACTACGGACCGGTAAGTTACCTACCTCTCTGGTCGCTCAGATTTGCACGATTTCTGAGACCTCAGCCAATCTCGTATTGGTACCGCTAACCAATTTATGTTATCTGGTAAAGGTAAAGTAATTTTGTTACCGGGTATCTAATCACTTACCTCGAATGGCTTATGACTTATGATAGATTCTTTCTCTAGGATTCAGTGGTTCCCAATCATTCCTTCGCTTTTTACTTTATTTTTTCCCTTTTTACTTTCCTATAATAAGGAAAGCAATGTATTTTTTTAGTGTGCCTATGGATATAAGGGGCAGACATCCTTTCAACAAAACTCATCAGATATTATAATCTTCTCAGTCTTCTTCTTCGCCTTTTCCCGTGTACAGACTACTACAGACGGGGTCGGCGTTTTTTGTCAGAATCTCAATCAGTCATCAGTCCTAACTAAGGTGCTGCCTTTGGGCTGACATTTGGTTTTGGCTGCAAAATTTTTACAAGTGGATGCCCTTTGCACTCAACCTTTGCTATTTCTTTAGCAAGGAAAGCACCATAATCTTCTCAGTACTTCTTCAATAAGTTTTTCGCTCGGCCGTAGGACTATGTCGGTGCGGGCTCGGTGCGGTTATGTATGTCCCAACCTTAACGCCTCATGTATGTCCGAACCTCATACATTGAGGTTGAGCACCACTTGCTTCTAACCTAATCTATTTCGCACAGCTGCCAGTAGAATATTGAATTTTATTTCTTCTACTAAACCACAGAACACAGAATCCATCAGGAGAGAGAAATATGCAGCGCTCATATTTCAGATCGTATAAGTGAACCGTAATACCGGGTGTCTATCTGTCTATCATGAAGTTCACAGGTTCGATCCCAGCGGATGGAATTAACAATGTTTAAGAATTGGACCACAAAATGTAGAAGCTAGTATTATGGGGCATATGGGGGTTTACCAACTCGGTATTGAGATGAAACGAGGATTTCCCTATATAACCAGGTCAACCTCGGATTGAACTCAATCCTGAGACAATCCACGGTGGTAAAACTCGACCTTAGTGGCTTACTGCTGGCGTAAAGAGACTTTTTAGCCCTATTCGAATAGAATCTACAAATAGTTTTCTTATTAGTTCCTTTATCTACCATTAATGCTTCAAATGCTTGAGTACCTTTATTTAACATTAATTCTTCAGTATGAGGATTTAGTCATTCAAAAGCAAATTCTTTATTTTGATTTTAAGCACCACCCACGAATACTAATTATGACCCATAATGGCCCATAAAACTTGAAAACAAAAAGCTCTTTCTACTTCAACGGATGTAGGAGGAATGGATAGAAATACAAGATTTGCAAGACCAATATCATCCTTTCAAATCAGGAGAACAAAAGAAACACTACTTGAAACCAGACAACCTGTAGACAGAAAAATCAAGGTGCCTGTAGAGTTCATAAAAAAAGGGTTATTCGACCTATTTTAAACCTTTTCTTTGTGGTATTTTTATCTTAATTCATGGATCCATTAATTCCGAAAAATCCCGCAAATCCCGCAGCTAAAAACTGCGGGATTGCGGGATCGGAAAAAGGTGCGGGATCCCGCATTGCAATCCCTAGCTGGGATCGAACCCGCGAACTTCATGATAGACAGATAGACACCCGGTATTACGGTTCACTTATACAATCTGAAATATGAGCGCTGCATATTTCTCTCTCCTGATGGATTCTGTGTTCTGTGGTTAAGTAGAAGAAATAAAATTCAATATTCTTCTACTGGCATCTGTGCGAAATAGATAAGGTTAGAGTCCAGTGGTCCTCAGAGGTATGAGATTGGGTCACACATATTAACCGCATACCGCACAGAGATAATATGGCCGAGTGTTGGAAGAAAGAAAAAAACTAAAGGCATTTGAACGTGTCAAGATACCGTCACAGACCAGTTCAGTTTACTTTTTTGTGGTAGGGGCTTGTGCAACATGGAGCTCGAAAAGCTTATTGAAGAAATGCGGAAATCCCCGTTTCTGCTCGCCGTAGCTTGGAGTAATCGAGCACGTGTGTTCAAGAGTCGTCCGTGTCGTAGACTCTGCTCGGGGAGGACGAGGTGTGGCTATGTATGTCTTGATTTTTATTATGGCAGGTATTACCTGCTTTTGGGCGGAACACGTGGTAAGTAACGATAAGAGCTTAAAGTGCTGAATCTTAACTACGATGTCACACAACAAGAAGCCCTGGCTATGTATGTCTTGATTTTTATTATGGCAGGTATTAACCTGCTTTTGGGCGGAACACGTGGTAAGTAACGATAAGAGCTTAAAGTGCTGAATCTTAACTACGATGTCACACAAGAAGAAGAGGGAGGCCAAGAAAAAGGTGGATTGACAAATAGAAGGAATGATTGGGAACCACTGAATCCTAGAGAAAGAATCCATCTACTTGATGAGCACACACACTATCAGACGGACCTGATCAGGTGTACCTGATAGTGAGTGGCTGGTTTTAGATATTGGAATACTGAAAAGACTTATTAGGAGTAAGTCTGGTCTGACTGGTCCAAGTGTTGATCAATGGACGGTTCTAGAAAAGGAAAAAAAAGAGTGTGAAAAGAGAACTACTAAAATTGTGACTAATCAAGCGTACGCTTAGGTATAAATGCAAGAAATTGAAATTTGCACGTGTTTTTGCACTCCTAGATATAGCTTTCCTAGAGATAAATGTTTTCAAACTGGTAAGATTTTCTATAGAACAGTGCGAAAATAAATGCAAAATTTAATTTAATTTTTGTGTATAAGTTTGAGCGATTAATTTCCATATTTTCGAACATCATTGATATACAAAACCATAGATACTTACATTACCCTACAGGTACTTACCTCTATCTTACAACATCTATCTAGGAAATTGAATTTTTTACAAGCATCTCATATAAACAGATAAACACCTATAACAAAAAATAGACTGGTACACAAGTATCTACTATTTACCTATAGATCAAATTCATGCAAAGTTCCTAAAATAGAAAACTTTCAATTTTCCTCTCTCCCTCCCCTTCACACCTCTTCGTCCGCTTTTCCTCTGCTTCCCAACCTCAGGAGTTCCCTAAAATAGAAAACTTTCAATTTTCCTCTCTCCCTCCCTTTCACACCTCTTCGTCCGCTTTTCCTCTGCTTCCCAACCTCAGGAGTTCTATTCTTTCTGAAACTTACACCCTTCTAAAAATAAAACTCGTCGATACTAAATAGGTTCCCTTAACGTACACGAAAACAATTGAAAAACGCTATGTCGAAAGATACCCTCGTCTAATGCAATGAGCTACAAGTATTTCAAAGTTTGTGTGTTTATTAATTCTTATTTCTTATCGAAAGTTCAAAATCGTGGTAAACTTTGTTCTTCAGAATCTTGCCGGTAAACTTCTCGGTTCATTCATTTTTCAGTCTTCTGTAAGGATAGGTAAACAGAAGAGTGCTTATGCGGTAAAGGGCAATCGATTTTATTACCTAATCTGATGGCCCATAGATTTGTAAATCGTTGAGAGATGATTACCACAGAGTAGGATAGGTGTCTCCAAATATAGTCGACTGAAACCGTACACTGCCTCGACAAGATAGATTAATCTTTTCACCTCGTCGATCGACGGCGTCGGCTCTTTTTGTGGACACAGCTTTAGGCACCTACAGTACATATATGTATGTATCTAGAAGAAACGATCAATTAAGAAGTCACACAGCTGCATGTAATAGGTACCTACTAAATTTTTACCCCTAAAGACCCAAGACAAGTCCTTAGATCAATCATAAAACCTCCCTAACAGCCTTCCCCATTTTCTGGGATTTAATTTTGTCTCATGTCAACATCCTATCTGACAAGTTGTTTTGATTCCAAGCTTCAGATAAAACCCGAGATCGAGATAACTAGATACCTACTACGGACCGGTAAGTTACCTACCTCTCTGGTCGCTCAGATTTGCACGATTTCTGAGACCCGTTTAATTGAGCTCCTCAATGGTCATAGGTTCCCACAACGCTGATTATTAAAGAGTGCATTCCCAGACAGTCACCGTTCAAATGTGTGCACACCCGGTGTTTCTTAGCTACAGTGATCCAACAATAACCTTTCGTCACCTAGTTCTTCTTTCGACTTAATCTAACAAGAAATGTCCCAAATTCAGTCCAAACTCGACAGTAATTCATTCTCGTTAAAATTCTTGCCTTAATCCGCCTAATAAGACAGATCTTGATAAAATAATTCATCGTGCATGGTGCATGAATATCTTGTGGTCTACTGAATTTTTTGCTGATCTGATGGCAGATTAGACTATAATTGTTGGAACCGGTACTGTACAACTGATTACGGACGTAATAGGTAATATTCAAATGAGACTGTCTGAATCTTTAATCCGCATAATCATACATTCACTCACATTCACCCAAAACGAAGTCTGATTGAAGTGATATGAAAATATAATAAATTTGCTTGATATGTAATGTGGTAGATATGTTTTTACATGTTTTTTTTTTTTTCTTCTTCTTTTTTTATGGTTATGTAAAAATATGAAATAATTATAACATAGCTCATACATACAGACAAATTTTATTGGCTAATCCAATATCCTGCTAGGGTTTCCTCAGATAATCATGTCTTTTTTTTTATTATTAAATTTTTGAGGACACTAGTTTTATCTTTTGGGTGTAAGGCGCACATGTATATATATCATACCTAATAAATAATAATAGGCATGGGTAGTTACATTCACCTCTAGTATTCCTATGAATGAAAGAAACTTATGGTTTCATTATAATCTTTGAGCACCAAAGTGCTGGGTCTAACAAGACGTCTAGGGGTCATACTTGTCCTGTTCTAATGTAACCCGTGGTTACGAACCACAGTGCGCCAATCTCCAAATGCAGATAAGCAAAACCTACTCACAGAGGTAATTTCGTTGAGTAATTTGACCAAGAATAATCGATGAGCCAAGAAAATTCTAGTGATTCCAGCACGCTGCATCCAGACTGGAGATGGAAATGATACGATTGTTCTATACATGGACAACATTTCAAGACAGGGAAATGGGTGGAAATATCCGATTTAGGGCCTGCGACAAAAAAATTGTAAAGATTAGGTCAATATTAAGCATGTCGGGAGGCGCGCAAACGTCAAGAGTTAGAAGGCCCATGTTAACACGAAATAGAGTTTCATGGTTTTTCGGCACTTCCTCAATTGTACGTATACGTATATCATTTTGAAACATTTCACCAAATGTGTTCATCAAGTGTGGACATATGGGGTGCAATAGTCCTACATACTGGACTCCGCACACAGGAATTTGGTCAGAAAAAACCAAGTGTGGACATATCTTTGGTCTTCCACGCTGAAAGATGGGCAAGAGTGGGCTGGAATAGACGCAAAATATAGAAACTTTTAATGAACATTATTTTTCGTTGTACTTATGTGGATGTATGACGGAAATCACAATCTTACACAAACTACTTCTCAGTGTATTAAGTGTTTTAGTGCTGGGCACAATACAAATCTCAATATTATTCACATTATCAGATTCTATTTATTTTTTAAGAGTCCTATATAAAATTTACACCTCATACCTAATCCAACGTGTGTACAATTGTGTATGTCAAGTGTATTCTTTCATTTAAATCAATAACTCCTTTATGTTGTTTTCATTCACAGAAGTACAGTGAATCAATCAACTTGAAGTGCCAAGTTAGTGTTTGCGAGTCACTAAATCCGAATGAATCTATACAATTGAGGTGTAAAAGAGAGAGAGTCTACAATTGCGAGTCACTAAATCCAAATGAATGAATGAGTCTACAATTAAGGTGTAAAAGAGTCAGGGAGTCTAAACTTGAGTTGTAGAAGTCCAGGAGTCTACAATTGAAAAGAACTGTTCAATATGACAGATGTGCTCAGCAAAATCACAGAGGAGGAAACCAACATGAACCACATTGAAGAAGAGGATGATGAAGAAACCAGAGACTTCTGTAAGTGATAGTTCCCATCTTCTAACTTCTAACTAACCAAATGCGAACTAAGACCAACGAGCCAAGTTTGTTTAATTTGACAAAAACTATGTCCTTTTCTCCAATTTGACAGCCCAAAAGTGGTATAAGTGAATCAATCAACTTGAAGTGCCAAGTTAGTGTTTGCGAGTCACTAAATCCGAATGAATCTATACAATTGAGGTGTAAAAGAGAGAGGGTCTACAATTGCGAGTCACTAAATCCAAATGAATGAATGAATGAGTCTACAATTGAGGCGTAAAAGAGTCAGGGAGTCTAAACTTGAGTTGTAGAAGTCCAGGAGTCTACAATTGAGAAGAACTGTTGAATATGACAGATGTGCTCAGCAAAATCACAGAGGAGGAAACCAACATGAACCATATTGAAGAAGAGGATGATGAAGAAACCAGAGACTTTTGTAAGTGATAGTTCCCATCTTCTAACTTCAAACTAACCAAATGCCAACTAAGACCAACGAGCCAAATTTGTTTAATTTGACAAAAACTATGTCCTTTTCTCCAATTTGACAGCCCAAAAGTATTTTCAAATGGTATACACATGAATGATCATTGATCAAACATGATGTAAAACCGTAAAGGTGTGACAAAGTCGACCGCCCGTCGATCAACGTCAACTGAACCGTCCACACTGCTTCAAAAACATAGATTGACCTCGTCGATCGACGCCCGGTCGACTATGTTTGGACACACCTTTAGGTACTTTGAATATTGTCGATTGTAAAACAGTAGTTACCTACCTACTCTATGAGATATGAAAAAGTCAATTTGAATTATAAGTTTGTAAGAATTTCGCATTTTCTTTTTCGCAGACATTTACATTCTATCCCGAGAACATCCCACGGTTCTAACTCCAGTGCCCAATCCTTACAAACGATCAGACCGGATCAGAGAAAAGAAAATCACAAAGGCTTTTTATCACTCTAAATACAAAGGGGACACCCTAAATAAATAATAGAACATAAATACCTGCATTACAAAAGTAAATAGACTATACAGGGTGCTTTACCAATATTTTGGATGGTAATCCTTCAGGTGAAATTTGCTTTTTTTTGGGTAACATATCCTGATTTCTAGGCACAATTTTTCTGATGTACCTAGTCATATATCATTTTTATTAAAAATCAGCATGCAGCATGTCGCAAAAATTTCACAATTCTAAAATCATGTTTATCACATAAAAGCCCTTCAAACCCCTCAAATGAAACGTTAGAAAAGAGTCTTATTCTGACCTGTAGGTACGTAGATTTAAGAATACATGTAAGCAACATGTTTCACATACGTTCACGACAACCCTGTATATGGAAAGCTATCTCGGAAGGTACAAAAATAGAAATTGTCATGACGACAGAATAAACTTTTTTTCTCTGAAAATCTTACCAAAGCTTTTTCCGAAACGTTCATAAAAACTTCCTTGATAAAAAGTTTATAACTTTCAGTCGAGGATATTCTAAGCTTTCAATTGTTACATTTCCTGCTAGATGACAGGGGATCGTAAAGTTATGTTTTATAATTGCTGTGTCATGTTGCAAGAAGCTATTTGTATTGATTCGAACAATAGTCTGTCGGGACGCCCTTTCCGCGTGTACTTTTGACTTTTTGGAGATCTTCAAATAAAGCTGAAATTGTGAAAATTATTCGATTGGAAATTTCGTTCTGGGTAGTTTTGTACTCGTGATTTCCCTACGCAGAATGTCACCTAATAACCGTTTTTTGTGAAGGTAAATATGTGAATCAATTTTTTAATAAAAATAATTATGTAGGTAGGTATACTTATAATTTATAATAGGTACCTATTAGACTTTGAAAAGCAATTCTTGCAAGAATTTGGTATCTAGCCAAGTTCTTTGTCCATAGAGATCCCTATAAGAGGTAATAAGGCTTTTTGAAAGCATCAAATTCCTCAAAGATCTGTAAATATGTTTTATTGGCACATAGGAACGTCCATTTTAAAGTGCATAATATGTCTTTGTAAAATTTAATTAAGAAAATATCTTGCGTTTAAAATTTATTGCAACAGATATCTAACTACGCTACCGAGGTATATAGGTATTATCTTTTCACAATGAATAGATACTATCGTTTTCCTTCCCAAGTCGCACTATTAAGTATGAGCTACCAACGTAAGTACTATTGAGTCTAGTCAGTGATAGTGTTATAAGTTTCCACATGGTAGAATTTGCATACACCAGAAGTACTAAATGGAGATCTTAGTCCTCACGAACATAACCGCTCTTCAGTCGATGAAAATTCATGCAACAACTTGAAGAATGCAGACAATTCATGCCACCAAAGAACGAACGAAAAGCGATGCCCTCACAGTCTTCGATATCCTATCCTGCCTCTCCGACATGATCGGTCGGACGACAGGTAGGTTCACCTAATCAGCTCCGCCTGTCAGGTGTACCTGATAGTGTGTGTGCTCATCAGTTATCAGATACACCTGACAAGCGGACCTGATCAGGTGTAGCAGTCAGGTCTACCTGATAGTGTGTGGCTGATCTAACAGTTCAAAGAGTGTTGACTCCCTCTTCCACAATCTAAAAGCTATCAAGCTGTATACAATGACATAATCCACCTGCACCACCTGTGGATTTGGTGCGAACGACTTACCTACTATTAGCTAGAATTAAAACGATATACCTATCTGTTGAAAAGTTCACAATGTAAATTTTTTTTCTTGTTTACAGAAGACATCTTATCATTACTAAATGGAGATCTTAGTCCTCACGAACATAACCATTCTTCAGTCGATGAAAATTCATGCAACAACTTGAAGAATGCAGACAATTCAAATCAAACTGTGACTCCTAAAGGACAAAATAATGCGTGGAGTAATGATTTTGATGTAGAAAATCAAGACATTAACAATCGACCAATCAAGAAGGAAATCATACATCTTGAAGAAGTTAATGAGAAATCTGACAAATCAGCCTCTGAAATTCAAGATGGTCGCTTGGGGAATATGTTAACCCTTTTTTTCTTTCTTTTTTAGGTTTGATAGAGGAAACTCTAACTGGTCTTAAGTATCGTCTCGAAATAAAAGAGAAGGACAGGATCGGACAAAGCCAACTGTTCCAAGAACAAGTTTATCTGTTTAGGATAAATTTCGCCCCTAGCGGAAAGGATACATGAGGTATGAGGTATGGGTACCCTCCCTCCACTAAATCATACATCTTGAAGAAGTTAATGAGAAATCTGACAAATCAGCCTCTGAAATTCAAGATGGTCGCTTGGAAACTGTAACAGGACTATCTAAAGATAAAAGTGAACCTAGTGCAGGGCCGATGGATAGTAAAATAAATCACAAAAAGTCTGCTTCTAAAACGGCAAAAAATGAAGAACCAAATAGATCTAAAATTGAAGTTAAATCTTTGCCACAAGAAAACTTCTGCTCTGACCGAAGTAAAGAAAAAGTAAATAGTGAGTATAGTGCTCAAAGATTAGCTTTCAGTAACCACAAGAAAACTTCTGCTCTGACCGAAGTAAAGAAAAAGTAAATAGTGAGTATAGTGCTCAAAGATTAGCTTTCAGTAGCGAAGTTGAAAATGATACAATTAACCACACTCTGACTTTTGATCAAACTGACCAACTTAATGAAAACCAATTTGAAACAACAGAGAATATTGATGATATTCTAAAAACCTCAAACAATAACACACTCGAACTAAAGAATTTAACTAATGAAGACGATCAAACAAATGAAAATCATTTGATAATGAATAGCGTAAAAATAAACCCCACTTTCAGTAACGAAGTTGTAAATGATACAATTAACCACACTCTGACTTTTGATCAAACTGACCAACTTAATGAAAACCAATTTGAAACAACAGATAATATTGATGATATTCTAAAAACCTCAAACAATAACACACTGGAACTAAAGAATTTAACTAATGAAGACGATCAAACAAATGAAAATCATTTGATAATGAATAGCGTAAAAATAAACCCCGTTGTAAACAATCCTGAGAACAAACTCAACTATAGACCTAGCAGTACTGAACGAATAGGATCTTACAATAAATCAGCAAAACCTGTAACGTCCCAGAATGGAAAAACGAAAAGTGGTGTCAATGACAAAGAAGAAAAAATCAAGTCAGATCCGAGTAGAATCAATACTAAGACAAATGGAAGCAACAAAAAGAACCAAAGCACCAGTAAAAATAAATTGAATGGAAAACGAGATATAAATGAAACTTCAAGTAAAACTGCGAAGCCTCAAGCAAATAAAACCAACAACACTGACAGTGTAAAAGCACAAGGTAAAGATCACTCGAAAGTTAAAGATGTTGATAGTAAGAACAGTGCTAGAATAAGACGCACTCGGCATGACTCAATAGAATTGAAAGAACCAACTGATTCTGCAGAAACAACCGAAGTAAGTCAGAGGTTAGATATTCCTACTACATTAAAAACCCAAGAGACTGACCTGTCAGAGCCGGTCAATGACAAAGAAGAAAAAATCAAGTCAGATCCGAGTAGAATCAATACTAAGACAAATGGAAGCAACAAAAAGAACCAAAGCACCAATAAAAATAAATTGAATGGGAAACAAGATATAAATGAAACTGCAAGTAAAACTGCGAAGCCTCAAGCAAATAAAAACAACAAAAATGACAGTCTCAAAGCACAAGGTAAAGATCACTCGAAAGTTAAAGATGTTGATAGTAAGAACAGTGCTAGAATAAGACCCACTCGGCATGACTCAATAGAATTGAAAGAACCAACTGATTCTGCAGAAACAACCGAAGTAAGTCAGAGGTTAGATATTTCTACTACATTACAAACCCGAGAGACTGAACTGTCAGAGCCCCAACCGAAGTAAGTCAGAGGTTAGATATTCCTACTACATTAAAAACCCAAGAGACTGACCTGTCAGAGCCGAAAAACTCCAATGAATTACTTTTGTCAACAGAGGAGGTCAAATCCAAACTAGAAGAAATCAAGGAACGTAACCGATCCAAGTTAGTCGTATTAGTGCCACCATTTGAGCAATACAAGAGCTACATGAACGATAACTATTCCGATTCTGATGATAACGAATCATTTGACCTTGAAGAATTCCTTCGCAAAGAGGATCCACATAACGATCTGAACTATCTACCTGACTTTGAACTTGAGTCTGACAACGAACTTGACAAACTATGTAAAGATAGTGGAAGTCTCAATGACTTGGGAAATCTATACCCTGAGAGCATGTGCAGCAATCATAAGAATCAAAATAAACTGAGAAGTATGAGGAAGAAGGGTAAAGATAACACAAATGGCAAGAACATGACGAGATCTTTGGAGGATGATGAACTAAGGAGACATCAATGTAAGATGATGAACAATATCAAGAGTAGTCAACCGTATGAGAATAGTGTGAAGAAGTTGAATCAAGACAGTGGAGGTGGTAGTGGGAAGTGCAAGCAGAAATGTCCACAACGTCCATCCACAGCTCCTGGGGGCAGAAAGTTTGGGTGTGACTGTAAATGGCCGCGGATAAAACTACCGGAGTATAATGGACTGAGATCAGAGTATGGACTGTCTGCCGAGCAACTTTGTGAGAGGAAAAGGTAAGGTATTGCTTCAATCAATTATAGCGATACATATGTAGGTACTACATGGGTTATGAAGTCAGAAGTACTTGGCTTCGCTTACTTTAACCAGTGATAGTGGACAAGTGGACAGGGAATCTCGTATTCTCACAACATGGCAAATGCACAAGCACATATTCGTAATGGCTGACAAAAGGACGACAAAGAAATCAGCGAAATAATGTAAATTTAAATAGAAAGTAAAAATGGCAGGTAACATAGGTAAGTTAAATTTTCAATACTAACTAGACAATATTCCAAGGCATAACACAGTTTCCTTTCTCCAACGCAGGCAAAGACAAGAGATCACCAAACGGATGAGAGAAAGGAGACAGAGGAAAATGGACGAGGAGGAAAGGAGGAAGATGGAGAACGAGAGAATGTTCCACGAGTGGCTGCTGAAGAAACGACAGCAAGCTAAGGAGCAATGGATGAGAAATCAGAGACTGAGAGCCATGCGATACAGTAGACAATGTATCACACCTAACCAGTGAGTAAACCAGTCAACAACTGAAACTAATTTGGAAGAGAACGTTTTGTATGTCAACAATTGGTTTGAAGAAAATGTCTCCGACCTTTTACCACCTTTTATTAGTATTAATCTGCCGTTCGAAAGAGTGTTTTTTTTATATACGTTCTTCAATTTTGCAAACTACAATTCGATACCGGTTAAGTTTTCAGCTAGTGCAACTATTATTTTACAAGTCCAAGAATTTGCCGAAATTTTGCAACTATTATTTTACAAGTCCAAGAATTTGCCGAAATTTGAGCTCAACTCCTGCCATTTTGTATATCTCCTGATACATCAAGAGGAATGTACCCTCTTCATTGATTGATATGTTCTGTCTTCTTGCGACTTTTCTCCGTGAAATCAGTCTGATTTGTGCTTGGTTTACAAAGAATATTGTTTCTTGATTTTTCAAATGAAATGAAATTACTAACAACCTTCCCATTGTATTCCAGATCCGATTACTAACAAAATTTCCACATCAATACATGAGTCACAGTGGATTGATTGGTATAACGAGACGTTAGTTAGGCCAGCCACTCACTACCAGGTAGACCTGACAGGTACGGCCCGTCGCGTCAGATCTACCTGATATCAGATGAGCACACACACTATTATGTAGACCTGAAATCGTCGTGAATTCCTATTTGCTGCTCGTTTCCAGTCGCTTTCAAGAATGTGGGAGGATTTAATTAGCATACGTATAGGCTACTCGAATACTGATTATGAAACGGAGAGTGTTGCATAGATTATCTGGATGAGTGATTCGTTTAAATACTCGACTTATATTCCAACACCTTCCTGACGGCTCTTTCTCTTATTAAATCACCGCTGGATTTGCTAGTCATTGTTGAACTAAGGAGACATCAGTGTAAGATGATGAACAATATCAAGAGTAGTCAACCGTATGAGAATAGTGTGAAGAAGTTGAATCAAGACAATGGAGGTGGAGGTGGTAGTAGTAAGTGCAAGCAGAAATGTCCACAGCGTCCATCCACAGCTCCTGGGGGCAGAAAGTTTGGGTGTGACTGTAAATGGCCGCGGATCAGTCATTGTTTTAATATCGTTGTAAATGAAAAGTCATTTGCTGTTATTATACACTTATACTTTATACAATTGTATTATTATCTACATAATATGTATTTGTATTATTTGCAGATATTATACAATTGTAAATTGCAAATGTAAATAGAGAATATCATTGTTGAGTGTTGAATAACTCACAACTCACAGTATGATTCTTTCATTTAATGTTTATTGCTTATAGGTAGGTTTGTAACTTTATCCTATGTACTTAAAATCAAAGTTAGGATTTAAATGTTTTGGAAATACCTATTTGGATTGCAACAGAGAGCCTTTGCCGAAGATATTGCAAAAACCTCGTGCCACCAGAAAGTGTCACCAAAAGCTACCTGATTATATCACCAAATTAACCAATATGGTATTCACTAAATTAAAATGTGTAAACATGAATAATGGTATCGTCTGTTCTATACATATTGTAGTCGATAGTTCATCGTCTATTGTATATCAACACTATCAACAATTCAACATATTGTACTCCTTAGCTCAGCTCTTATATTATTAGGTACTTGGTTTTCAATATGAATCCTAACCTGTTCACCAGAGGAGTCATAGGTCAAAACACCTACAAATTGAACTCTCATCGATTTGATCCTTTCACTACCAGTCCAAACTACCTAGTTAGTAAAATAAAATAAATAAATAAATTCGAGATCTTCGTCTATTGTATATCAACACTATCAACAATTCAACATATTGTACTCCTTAGCTCAGCTCTTATATTATTAGGTACTTGGTTTTCAATGTGAATCCTAACCTGTTCACCAGAGGAGTCATAGGTCAAAACACCTACAAGTTGAACTCTCATCGATTTGATCCTTTCACTACCAGTCCGAGCTACCTAGTTAGTAAAAAATAAATTCCAGATCTAAGCTCAGGGTCTTATTCAAGGAAACACTACGCCCCTCACGCGTTAAAAAAAAGGTCGTAAGTAAGAAATATTTACAAACGGTGTCAACATTTCTTGTGCCAGGAGAAGTGCTGTATATAGTGAGGAGTGGGGAGTCATTCTTGGAAGAGGCTGGCTATAGGTTACTAGATTTTGGTTTTCAAAGTTTTACCAACTGCTTATGGTTTCATTATAATCTTTGAGCACCAAAGTGCTGGGTCTGGGTCTAACAAGACGTCTAGGGGTCATACTTGTCCTGTTCTAATGTAACCAGTGGTTACTAACCACAGTGCGCCAATATTTAAGTCCAAATGCAGATGAGCAAAACCTACTCACAGAAGTAATTTCGTTGAGTAATTTGACCAAGAATAATCTATGAGCCAAGAAAATTCTAGTAATTCCAACACGTTGCATCCAGATTAAAACAAAATTTCAAGATTGGGAAATGGGTGGAAATATCCGTTTTAGAGCCTGCGACAGAAAAATTGGGAACATTAGGTCAAAATCAAGCAAGACGGGAGGCGCGCGAACGTCAAGAGTTCGAAGGCCTATATTAACACGAAATAGAGTTTTATGGTTTTTCGGCACTTCTTCAACTGTACGTATATCACTATGAAATGTTTCACCAATTGTGTTAACCAAGTGTGGACATATCTTTGGTCTTCCTCGCTGAAAGATGGGCATGAGTGGGCTGGAATACGCAAAATATAGAAACATTTAATGAACATTATTTTTCGTTGTACTTATGTGGATGTATGGAAAAAATCACAATCTGATACAAACTACTTCTCAGTGTATTAAGTATTTTAGTGCTGGACACATAATACAAATCTCAATATTATTCACATTCTATTTATTTTTTAAGAGTCCTATATAAAATTTACACCTCATACCTAATTTGTATCTAGAAGAAACGATCAATTAAGTCACACAGCTGTATTAGGTACCTACTAAATGTTTACCCCTAAAGACCCAAGACAAGTCCTTAGATCAATCACAAAACCTCCCTAACAGCCTTCCCCATTTTCTGGGATTTAATCGAGCTCCTCAATGGTCATAGGTTCCCACAACGCTGATTATTAAAGAGTGCATTCCCAGACAGTCACCGTTCAAATGTGTGCCACACCCGGTGTTTCTTAGCTACAGTGATCCAACAATAACCTTTCGTCTCCTAGTTCTTCTTTCGACTTAATCTAACAAGAAATGTCCCAAATTCGGTCCAAACTCGACAGTAATTCATTCTCGTTAAAATTCTTGCCTTAATCCGTCTAATAATACAGATCTTGATAAAGTATTCATCGTGCATGAGTATCTTGATCTACTGAATTTTTTGCTGATTTTGCTGATGGCAGATTAGACTATACCTCTTGGAACCGGTACTGTACAACTGATTACGGACGTAATAGTTAATATTCAAATGAGACTGTCTGAATCTTTAATCCCCATAATCATACATTCACTCACATTCACCCAAAACGAAGTCTGATTGAAATGATATGAAAATATAGTAAATTTGTTTGATATGTAATGTGGTAGATATGTTTTTACATTTTTTTTTTTCTTTTTTTATGGTTATGTAAAAATATGAAGTAACTATAACATAGCTCATACATACAGACAAATTTTATTGGTTAATCCAATATCCTGCTAGGGTTTCCTCAGATAATCATGTCTTTTTTTATTATTAAATTCTTGAGGACACTAGTTTTATCTTTCGGGTGTAAGGCGTAAGGGTGTAAGGCGCACATGTATAAATCATACCTAATAAATAATAATAGGCATAGGTAGTTACATACACCTCTAGTATTCCTATGAATGAAAGAACTATTTTTTAAAACTTTTTTTTCCTCCTTCGTCCTAATCGTTGCATAATCCTGTGTTGAAGTTAAATCTCGCTAAACTATCTGTGTTATGCCGTAGTATGTCCTGCAGAACTTGGAGATAGTTTTGGGACGTTATGGGTTTTCTTGGCAATATTTTCCGTTGCAAAAGCTCCATCACCATCATACGAAATGCCATCTCTGGAACTTTTTAGCAAAATTTCCTTCAAGGATTTAAGCTATTCATTTTGGAACAAAATCGAAAGTGTGGATCGGGGTTGTGTGTGTGTGCTCTTTTTTTCAATGAGGTATTTTTCTGTATTGATGTTCAAGTGATTATTAAATCCAAATGCGGATGTGTGGTTGGATACATATCCAATTAGATTTAGATGTCCAAGAATAGTGCAAAAGCTCCATCACCATCATACGAAATGCCATCTCTGGAACTTTTTAGCAAAATTTCCTTCAAGGATTTAAGCTATTCATTTTGGAGCAAAATCGAAAGTGTGGATCGGGGTTGTGAGTGTGTGCTCTTTTTTTCAATGAGGTATTTTTCTGTATTGATGTTCATGTGATTATTAAATCCAAATGCGGATGTGTGGTTGGATACATTTCCAATTAGATGTCCAAGAATAGCAGACTAAATGCCGATCTCTTGACACAAGTCTTGTTAAAGAAACAAGACAAAGTTGTCTCATGTCAACATCCTATCTGACAAGTTGTTTTGATTCCAAGCTTCAGATAAAACCCGAGATCGAGATAACTAGATACCTACTAACTAGGTACAGGTATATCTGAATAGTGGATACCTATGTACCTACTACGGACCGGTAAGTAACCTACCTCTGGTCTCTGGTCGCCGCTTTTTATCACTCTAAATACAAAGGGGACACCCTAAATAAATAATAGAACATAAATACCTGCATTACAAAAAGTAAATAGACTATACCGGGTGTTTTCGAAATATTTTGAATGCTTGGTTTTTGGTTATCATTCAGATGAAAATTGCCTTTTTTTTAGTTCTAGGATTCTAGGCACAATTTTTCTTTACCTAGTCAAAAATCATTTTTATTGAATATGAAGCATCTTTCATAACTACAAAATCATGTTGAGCACATAAAAAAGCCCATCTAACCAGTCATATGAAACGACAGAAAGAGTCTTATTCTGACCTGTATGTAGATTTAAGAGTACATGTAAGCAACATGTTTCACACACGTTCACGACAACCCTGTCTATGGAAAGCTATCTCGGAAGGTACAAAAATAGAAATTGTCATGACGACAGAATAAACTTTTTTTCTGAAATCTTACCAAAGCTTTCCGAAACGTTTATAAAAACTTCCTTGATAAAAAGTTTATAACTTTCAGTCGAGGATATTCTAAGCTTTCAATTGTTACATTTCCTGCTAGATGACAGGGGATCGTAAAGTTATGTTTTATAATTGCTGTGTCATGTTGTAAGAAGCTATTTGTATTGATTCCATCCTGTGTTGAAGTTAAATCTCGCTAAACTATCTGTGTTATAGTATGCCGTAGTATGTCCTACGGAACTTGGAGATAGTTTTGGGACGTTATGGGTTTTCTTGGCAATATTTTCCGTTGCAAAAGTAAATCAAGGAACGTAACCGATCCAAGTTAGTCGTATTAGTGCCACCATTTGAGCAATACAAGAGCTACATGAACGATAACTATTCCGACTCTGATGACAACGAATCATTTGACCTTGAAGAATTCCTTCGCAAAGAGGATCCACATAATGATCTGAACTATCTCCCCGACTTTGAACTTGAGTCTGATAATGAACTTGACAAACTATGTAAAGATAGTGGAAGTCTCAATGACTTGGAAAATCTTTACCCTGAGAGCATGTGCAGCAATCATAAGAATCAAAATAAACTGAGAAGTATGAGGAAGAAGGGTAAAGATGGCAACACAAATGGCAAGAACATGACGAGATCTTTGGAGGATGATGAACTAAGGAGACATCAGTGTAAGATGATGAACAATATCAAGAGTAGTCAACCGTATGAGAATAGTGTGAAGAAGTTGAATCAAGACAGTGGAGATGGTAGTGGGTCTACTTGATGAGCACACACACTATCAGACGGACCTGATCAGGTGTACCTGATAGTGAGTGGCTGGTTTTAGATATTGGAATACTGAAGTCTTATTAGGAGTAAGTCTGGTCTGACTGGTCCAAGTGTTGATCAATGGACGGTTCTAGAAAAGGAAAAAAAGAGTGTGAAAAGAGAACTACTAAAATTGTGACTAATCAAGCGTACGCTTAGGTATATGCAAGAAATTGAAATTTGCACGTGTTTTTGCACTGCTAGATATAGATTTCCTGGAGATAAATGTTTTCAAACTAGTAAGATTTGCGATTGAGCAATGCAAAAACACATGCAAAATTCAATTTCTATGTTCAAGTTTCAGCGATTAATTTCCATATTTTCGATCATCAATGACTTACAAAACCATAGATACTTACATTACCCTACAGGTACTTACAGCTCTATCTTACAACATCTATCTAGGAAATTGAATTTTTTTACAAGCATCTCATATAAACACCTATAACAAAAAATAGACTGGTACACAAGTATCTACTATTTACCTATAGATCAAATTCATGCAAAGTTCCTAAAATAGATTGTATTTGTAGCTGTACAGAAATGGATTTATCCTATGTAGTTTGGATGCTGTACATCAGAAGCTCCAGAGCCAACTGTAGGATGTTCTTTCTGACGACGCGACGTTTGACTTTTTATTCTGATCCACATACTCGTTAAGCTGTCAACCCCACCTTTTGGAGATAAATTCAAAGCTATAGCAAGACGTAAAGCCTTGGTTAACTGTTACCTTTGGATACCACAGAGGTTAAAAATAAAACTCGTCGATACTAAATAGGTTCCCTTAACGTACACGAAAACAATTGAAAAACGCTATGTCGAAAGATACCCTCGTCTGATGCAATGAGCTACAAGCTACAAGTATTTCAAAGTTTGTGTTCTTATTAATTCTTATTTCTTATCGAAAGTTCAAAATCGTGGTAAACTTTGTTCTTCAGAATCTTGCCGGTAAACGTCTCGGTTCATTCATTTTTCAGTCTTCTGTAAGGATAGGTAAACAGAAGAGTGCTTATGCGGTAAAGGGCAATCGATTTTATTACCTACTCTGATGGCCCATAGATTCGTAAATCCTTGAGAGATGATTACCATAGAGTAGGATAGGTGTGTCCAAATATAGTCAACACCGTCGATCGATGTCGACTGAAACCGTACACTGCCTTGACAACATAGATTAATCTTTTCACCTCGTCGATCGACGGCGTCGACTATGTGTGGACACAGTTTTAGGCACCTACAGTACATATGTATGTATCTAGAAGAAACGATCAATTAAGTCACACAGCTGTATTAGGTACCTACTAAATGTTTACCCCTAAAGACCCAAGACAAGTCCTTGGATCAATCACAAAACCTCCCTAACAGCCTTCCCCATTTTCTGGGATTTAATCGAGCTCCTCAATGGTCATAGGTTCCAACAACGCTGATTATTAAACGATTGACCTCGTCGATCGACGCCCGGTCGACTATGTTTGGACACACCTTTAGGTACTTTGAATATTGTCAATTGTAAAACAGTAGTTACCTACCTACTCTATGAGATATGAAAAAGTCAATTTGAATGATAAGTCTGTAAGAATTTCGCATTTTCTTTTTCGCAGACATTTACATTCTATCCCGAGAACATCCCACGGTTCTAACTCCAGTGCCCAATCCTTACAAACGATCAGACCGGATCAGAGAAGCCAATGCTGAACTTCAGTCTGAATCTCCGAAAAATGGCACTCGCTCAGGGACCAAAATCCGGTTTAATGATACGCCCGGATCAGAGAAGCCAATGCTGAACTTCAGTCTGAATCTCCGAAAAATGGCAGTCGCTCAGGGACCAAAATCCGGTTTAATGATACGCCTATGCTGTATGAGTATGTGAAACAAGGTAGGTATCTAGGGTAGATTAATTGCCACCAAAGAACGAACGAAAAGCGATGCCCTCACAGTCTTCGATATCCTATCCTGCCTCTCCGACATGATCGGTCGGACGACAGGTTCACCTAATCAGCTCCGCCTGTCAGGTGTACCTGATAGTGTGTGTGCTCATCAGTTATCAGATACACCTGACAAGCGGACCTGATCAGGTGTAGCAGTCAGGTCTACCTGATAGTGTGTGGCTGATCTAACAGTTCAAAGAGTGTTGACTCCCTCTTCCACATTCTAAAAGCTATCAAGCTGTATACCATGACATAATCCACCTGCACCACCTGTGGATTTGGTGCGAACGACTTACCTACTATTAGCTAGAATTAAAACGATATACCTATCTGTTGAAAAGTTCACAATGTAAATTTTTTTTCTTGTTTACAGAAGACATCTTATCATTACTAAATGGAGATCTTAGTCCTCACGAACATAACCGCTCTTCAGTCGATGAAAATTCATGCAACAACTTGAAGAATGCAGACAATTCAAATCACACTGTAACTACTAAAGGACAAAATAATGCGTGGAGTAATGATTTTGATGTAGAAAATCAAGACATTAACAATCGACCAATCAAGAAGGAAATCATACATCTTGAAGAAGTTAATGAGAAATCTGACAAATCAGCCTCTGAAATTCAAGATGGTCGCTTGGAAACTGTAACAGGACTGTCTAAAGATAAAAGTGAACCTAGTGCAGGGCCGATGGATAGTAAAATAAATCACAAAAAGTCTGCTTCTAAAACGGCAAAAAATGAAGAACCAAATAGATCTAAAATTGAAGTTAAATCTTTGCCACAAGAAAACTTCTGCTCTGACCGAAGTAAAGAAAAAGTAAATAGTGAGTATAGTGCAAGAATGCTGAGAATTCCGTTGTCTTCTTTGTGCAGCAGGACCAGAATTTGAGACCCTCATGGAACACAGGCACACCAGCATGATGCACACAGATGGTGCTGAGAGACTCTGGGCCCTCATAAGATTGTTTACAGGCATTGTTTTTGCATTTAGTGCCCAGTGGTATGGAAGAAGAAAGATCACCCCTGTCCAGATGTGACAGGGGTTTGAGGTTTTTGACTTGCTCAAGAAGGTTTTGAGAGATGGTTGGCTTGAGTTCAACCTGATGAGAAAATATGTCAATAGGGAATAATGTTATTATTGGTAATAGTCAATTTATATTATAGAAAACAAAATTTGTACTTGGGTACACAATATTTTTTCTTCTGGTGAAGAACTTACAACTAACTTTAATTAAACTGACATTGAAGGGTGAATGCTTTGATGTGCAAAAAACTCAACAGAAGACATGAAGGTATATCTACCTGATTTACTCAGCCCCATTCTACGAGTAAACCAGTTTATTTGTTGATATATTTAAGGAACTAACAATACTTTTAGGAGACTCCTTTCAATCTTACCATAGGGGTGTCTTTACTTGGCCTCTCCATGGCCTTGGGTTCTGGTGCTCTCACTTCTATAACTTCTTGGACAGATTGTTTATCCGGGACATATCTCTCAGGCTCGGGAGGTTTCACAGGATTATGACTAGACACAGTGCAGCCCTAGGAAGATAACATTACAATAGATAAGTAGGTATTTCTTATTCCTGACTAATTTGACTACATTGTGTTTCTTCATTTTAGTTAGGTATCTGACTTCTGATTGATTAAAAATGACACCAATAGTTTTACTATACTTTTAATTTTAACACATTGGACGCCAGTTTTTTTTTATTATTATTATTATTTATTTTGAGTCTGCTGCCTGGTACCAGACAGGCCATAAAAAACATATTACTCCTGATATTTGAAAACCAAGTAAGGATGTGTGTAGCCTGGTACCAGAGGAAAATATTTTTCATAAGAAATACATTGAAATGTGCACCTGATAAGTGTCACACGTACAGAACTACAACACTCTCCTGCAACCCTTATAAGGGTCACATGTACCAGACTTCAGGGCACTGTGACCCGTATGTGGATCACGCTGTGTCCAATGTGTTAATAACCTTAAGTTCTATTATTTGTGTAATCTAAAGACCTAAGTACCATCTTCAAAGATTTTTCTCTCTATCCCTCTTGAGAATTTTTGGTGCTACAGGTGCAGTAACTACATCCTTCTTTTGGATAGGGTGCACAAGTATTTCAGTCTTTAGAAATTAGGTATTGCTTCAATCAATTATAGCGATACATATGTAGGTACTACATGGGTTATGAAGTCAGAAGTACTTGGCTTCGCTTACTTTAACTAGTGATAGTGGACAAGTGGACAGGGAATTTCGTATTCTCACAACATGGCAAATGCACATACTCGTAATGGCTGACAAGAGGACGACAAAGAAATCAGCAAAATAATGTAAATTAAAATAGAAAGTAAAAATCGCAGGTAACTTAGGTAAGTTAAATTTTCAATACTAACTAGACATTATTCCAAGGCATAACAAAGTTTCCTTTCTCCAACGCAGGCAAAGACAAGAGATCACCAAGCGGTGAAGTCTGTACATTTTTTATTGCAGCAGGACCAGCCTTTGTATGCATCATGGAACACAGGATTTCCTGGATGGTGTGTGCAAGCATCTACAAAAAGAAATAGGATTAAATTAACAGCAGCAGGTCTTATTCACAAAACCTGTGTGGTTAGCTTGGAGGGTAGCTCATTTGCCATGTGAGCACAAGATCACGAATTCAATTTCTGTCCAGGAGAACTTTATCTTATACCTACATATTATTGTTGCCTTGCCATTTCTTCACATTTTTCTTGTGCTTTTGACACATTAAACGACAGCAAGCTAAGGAGCAATGGATGAGAAATCAGAGACTGAGAGCCATGCGATACAGTAGACAATGTATCACACCTAACCAGTAACACAGGATTTCCTGGATGATGTGTGCAAGCATCTACAAAAAGAAATAGGATTAAATTAACAGCAGCAGGTCTTATTCACAAAACCTGTGTGGTTACCTTGAAGGGTAGCTCATTTGCCATGTGAGCACAAGATCACGAATTCAATTTCTGTCCAGGAGAACTTTATCCTACCTACTTACATTTTATTGTTGCCTTGCCATTTCTTCACATTTTTCTTGTGCTTTTGACACATTTGTTCTTACACAATTTCAACTTATTTTCAGAAGACAATGCAAGTTTCAGCTACACAAGTACAACAGGATCTCTATGATGGGGTATGTCAACCTTAACCTTATTAGCTTACTACCTGGGGTTAAAATAAAGAATTGAACACCACTAAGTTCTATCCCATAAGATCAACTTACCATTGTCATTTTTAGACGGATCAAACGACTTTCCACAACCTTTGTTGTAGCACATAACAAGAGAAGACATCACTGCAGACTTTTGAAGCCCAGGAAAAGGAAAAAGGTACAAAACTGAAGGGAAAAGATGGAAAATCTGCCGAATTTTGCAAAACTTGCGGATACTCACAGAAAGAGCGAAAAATTTGTTTTCGGAATATTCAAATATTTCGCGGCAAAGAAATTTCCAGATGTAAACAAAGGGTAGCCAACATAAAAAAAAAAAATCACGGAGGTTGAGGAAAGTGGACATGATGATTTTCATTTTCGGAATGTGAAGCCCGATGTACGTAAAGGGATCCTTTACGTAAAGGGATCCTTTACTTTTATTTATTACTTTCTATTTTTTTAATATTTCATTTCAAGAAAATAATCTAGTTATGCCTGCTTTTCTGCTTTAACAGGTTCTTATCTAAGTGGAAAGTGAAATAACTTCTGTACATAGTAAGTTGGGTAATAATCTAATAATAAAACAGAATTTTCCCATGCAGGAAATTAGGTATTTATTAGGTACAAAATGACAGCAAGCTAAGGAGCAATGGATGAGAAATCAGAGACTGAGAGCCATGCGATACAGTAGACAATGTATCACACCTAACCAGTGAGTTGTTGTTGTTGTTGTGCACAACAAACAGTGAGTCAATGACATTTGTGGGGTCAACAACAGGTGCCGCATCCAAAAAATACGCTGAATAAATCAGCGATAGAAAATTGCAATTTGCTACAGAGACAATAACAACTAATTCAGACAAGAACATTTCGAACACTTAAATGAGGTTGTTCAATTACAAAATTATTGTAACATACACAAGACCTTATTTAGAAAGCGACGCGACGGTAAAGGGATTTTCCAGTCTCATTCCAGCAGTATTAATAAGGTAAATAGGTACTGTATTAAATTCAATGTCTACTTTTAGTTAGTAGAGAATGTTTCCGGCATGAACCTCGTATGGCGGCTAATATTAAGATAAAATTACTAACAACCTTTCGATTTGTATTCCAAATCGATTACTAACAAAAGTTCCATTTGTATTTCAGATCGATTACTAAAAACATTTCCATTTGTATTCCAGATCGAAACCAAAGCTGAGCCAGAACAAACCCAACACTCCACTGGCAATCAGGAAGAAACTACACCCGGGCCGAAACTGTTTCTCATTGGACGAAATCATTAATGACGTCACTGAACACAATGACGACAACAAAACCTACAAAATATACCTGGGCCTGTCCATAGAATAGGCCTGAAAGGAGACGGCGAATTACTGTCATCGAGATGATTTTCTTTAGATTCTTACTTTCCGTGTCTGTGAGATAGGCATGGCACCATCTCACGGTGTTGGAAAGATTGGGGGGTTTAAAAACCTCCTTGGACGATCAGAAACATTATCTGGAGTCCTTTCTAAACATTCTTCAGTTGTACACCATTTGCCTCGGTGGTCAAGCCACTTGCCAAATAGGAGGACACGGGTTCAATCTCAGGAATGGTCAAGAATTAAATTTCAAAAATTTAATCACAAAATAAGATTAACCTACCCCTTTGCTTACCTTCTATTCAAGACTCTATCACAGCGGGGTACCTTCGAATTGCTCTGTAGTGTTTGTTGAAGAAAGATAAGAAAAATCACTTTGAACATGTACAAATAAATTATGAAAGGCGTGTATTTAATTTAAAAAATCTAAATGTGTATCATATGAAGGCTTTGTCCATGATTATGACCAACTACAATAGTTGACCAAATGCAGTCGTTATGAAATCTTATGTAGAAGAAAAGTAGATGTCATTTTCAACACTGTATTTGCAACTCTATAAGACTTGCCATATGAACGGATGAATCTTAATGTAAAGGTTTAACTCAATGGTAACATGGATATTTTCTGGTGGAGGAAAAAAACTAGAGGTAGGTATCATGTTTTAAAAAGGTTGGTTTAAGAGTTTGGCCTGAGATTTTGAAGCTCTTATTTCAATATGCCTTATTTATATAGAGAAGACTAAAAAGTCCTATTATACCAACAGTAGAGCCGTATTTTATTTTGTGACTTTTTTATAGTCAACATGACTGAACCAATGAGATTCCGCTTTGGACGTCCACAAAGCGGAATCTCACAATCTCATTGGTTCAGCCATGTTGACTAAAAAAAGTCACATAATAAAATTCAGCAAGTAGTTTATAGTTATACCGTGATATCCCGTTTTGGTTCTGGTGGAGGAAAAAAACTAGAGGTAGGTATCATGTTTTAAAAAGGTTGGTTTAAGAGTTTGGCCTGAGATTTTGAAGCTCTTATTTTAATATGCCTGTCAGAGAAGACTAAAATTTCCTATTATACCAACAGTGGAGCCGTATTTTATTTTGTGACTTTTTTAAAGTCAACATGACTGAACCAATGAGATTCTGCTTTGGAAGTCCACACTTGCTCCACAAAGCGGAATCTCGCAATCTCATTGGTTCAGTCATGTTGACTAAAAAAAAGTCACATAATAAAATTCAGCAAGTACTTTATAGTTATACCGTGATATCTCGTTTTGGAAAAAAAAAAATAGAGAAATTTAATTTATATCCCCCACTGGATTTTTGAGGCATAATCAACCTTGTGAGGTTCTAACTTTACCACCTCGAAATGTTATATTGTTACTGGAACGTTAAAAAAATACTTAAAATTATGGGTATTATTAAAATTATATTTTCGGGCATTTTTTTCCCCCATGATTATTAATTTCTCCATTTTAAAAAAAAAAATAGAGAAATTTAATTTATATCCCCCACTGGATTTTTGAGGCATAATCAACCTTGTGAGGTTCTAACTTTACCACCTCGTCCACCTCGAAATGTTATATCGTTACTGGAACGTTAAAAAAATACTTAAAATTATGGGTATTATTAAAATTATATTTTCGGGCATTTTTTTCCCCCCATGATTATTAATTTCTCTATTTTGTATATTATTGTAAATGGACTGGTTTAGGACTATGTCCGTGTGTCAATCTTCTTTATGTAAATGCGGGGGTAAGTTATACGAGTATATTTTAGCTTTTACTGCCACATGTTATAAATGGACTGGTTTAGGACTATGTCCGTGTGTCAATCTTCTTTATGTAAATGCGGGGGTAAGTTATACGAGTATATTTTAGCTTTTATTGCCACATGTTCTGTACTTACGCCTCTCAGTTCTATATCTTGCTGATAGTTGCCGTCCTCTTCCGGGAAGTACAGGTCGACCTTGAGCCTCACTGGGGATAACAGGACTTTGCTACGGAGGGGATCGTACTTCTTGCCAAATATTGAGACCACTACTGTGCTACCTGTTTGAAACCAATCTAGCCGACATTTGACTTGACCCTTCTCTGCCTGAAGAAGAAGAATGGGAATATGTTCGAAAAGCGATGCCCTCACAGTCTTCGATATCCTATCCTGCCTCTCCGACATGATCGGTCGGACGACAGGTTCACCTAATCAGCTCCGCCTGTCAGGTGTACCTGATAGTGTGTGTGCTCATCAGTTATCAGGTATACCTGACAAGCGGACCTGATCAGGTGTACCAGTCAGGTCTACCTGATAGTGTGTGGCTGACCTAACAGTTCAAAGAGTGTTGACTCCCTCTTCCACATTCTAAAAGCTATCAAGCTGTATACCATGACATAATCCACCTGCACCACCTGTGGATTTGGTGCGAACAACTTACCTACTAGCTAGAATTAAAGCGATATACCTATCTGTTGAAAAGTTTTCGTTTTGGATTATAAATCACCTGTAGTTCCAGTTTTCTCCGCTAGAGATCACTCAAGTCTACCGTGTCCAATGCATGCTGCACCTCGTTTGTACTCGTATCTTCCTTGTCTTTTTCGTCCCCATGATTGGCAATGGTTAGGCTAGGGATGTCCAGCTTGGACCAGGATCCTACTTCAGCTTTGTGCAGACTGATTTCTACTTTGGATCCCAGCATGAAGACGCTGGACTTGTCTACGTTGACGATCTGAAATGAGGAACAGAAAACATCAAACATTCAGTGTGAGGAGAAAAAAATCTCTTACTGCATGTATAACAGGTAAAATTTAGTACGAGAGAGATGCCGTTTATTTCATTCCTTAATTCCCAGCCGTTTCTGAGATATAAGCGTGGTTCGCAAATCACGAACCACCCTGTATATGTAACTATGTACCTAAATCGTTCAATCCTAAATTGCAATAAGTAGGTAGCTATGCTATAATACATCAGTTAGATCTAGGTGTTTCACAATAAGTAGGTACCTACTGTAGATAGGTAGATGAAAACAAAATAAATTGGTTTGATTACCTGTATAAAAGATAGCTGATAGGAACTCAAAATGACTAGAGTGGAATACGAAAAGCGATGCCCTCACAGTCTTCGATATCCTATCCTGCCTCTCCGACATGATCGGTCGGACGACAGGTTCACCTAATCAGCTCCGTCTGTCAGGTGTACCTGATAGTGTGTGTGCTCATCAGGTATCAGGTACGGAATATGTTAACCCTTTTTTTCTTTCTTTTTTAGGTTTGATAGAGGAAACTCTAACTGGTCTTAAGTATCGTCTCGAAATAAAAGAGGACAGAATCGGACAAAGCCAACTGTTCCAAGAACAAGTTTATCTGTTTAGGATAAATTTCGCCCCTAGTGGAAATCGTGTGCAGCTACCCTCCAAGCTAACTGGACTGGCCATCTTAACTTTTCTGTAGTCTTGTAATTTGATTTTTTGAAACCCAATATGTAAAACATAGGTGATTTTTCAAGGAACAAGTAAGCAGTTATGTAAAAAGCATGGAGGTATAAGGTAAGGGAGGGGAAGTAACAATCCCGATGTGCACTAATAAACCCGATGGTTCTCAAAATTTGAAATTCGCGCCACTTTTATGAGCACAACATGGCGGTTTGTTTACATTTTTTTTTTTTAAGGATACATGAGGTATGAATTTCTGTAGTCTTGTAATTTGATTTTTTGAAACCCAATATGTAAAACATAGGTGATTTTTCAAGGAACAAGTAAGCAGTTATGTAAAAGCATGGAGGTATAAGGTAAGGGAGGGGAAATAACGATCCCGACGTGCACTAATAAACCCGATGGTTTTCAAAATTTGAAATTCGCGCCACACTTATGAGCACAACATGGCGGTTTGTTTACATTTTTTTTTTAAGGATACATGAGGTTTGGGTATGGGTACCCTCCCTCCACTACTTGAGCTCCTTGGTAAAAAGGGCAACACTCCCCTCTTGCTTATGTTTTTGGAACTTTCCAAAACTTGGTAAAAAAAAACTAGTACTGCTTACAGTTTTCTTGAACCACACATGTTGTCCATGAGTACACCCCTCCTGTTCCAAGAATGCTGAGAATTCCGTTGTCTTCTTTGTGCAGCAGGACCAGAATTTGAGACCCTCATGGAACACAGGCACACCAGCATGATGCACACAGATGGTGCTGAGAGACTCTGGGCCCTCATAAGATTGTTTACAGGCATTGTTTTTGCATTTAGTGCCCAGTGGTATGGAAGAAGAAAGATCACCCCTGTCCAGATGTGACAGGGGTTTGAGGTTTTTGACTTGCTCAAGAAGGTTTTGAGAGATGGTTGGCTTGAGTTCAACCTGATGAGAAAATATGTCAATAGGGAATAATGTTATTATTGGTAATAGTCAATTTATATTATAGAAAACAAAATTTGTACTTGGGTACACAATATTTTTTCTTCTGGTGAAGAACTTACAACTAACTTTAATTAAACTGACATTGAAGGGTGAATGCTTTGATGTGCAAAAAACTCAACAGAAGACATGAAGGTATATCTACCTGATTTACTCAGCCCCATTCTACGAGTAAACCAGTTTATTTGTTGATATATTTAAGGAACTAACAATACTTTTAGGAGACTCCTTTCAATCTTACCATAGGGGTGTCTTTACTTGGCCTCTCCATGGCCTTGGGTTCTGGTGCTCTCACTTCTATAACTTCTTGGACAGATTGTTTATCCGGGACATATCTCTCAGGCTCGGGAGGTTTCACAGGATTATGACTAGACACAGTGCAGCCCTAGGAAGATAACATTACAATAGATAAGTAGGTATTTCTTATTCCTGACTAATTTGACTACATTGTGTTTCTTCATTTTAGTTAGGTATCTGATTGATTAAAAATGACCCCAATAGTTTTACCCGGGCGGGAATCCAACCCGAGGCCTAGCGCTTACAAGGCAGACGCACAACCTTCTAAGCTAACTAGGCTGGCAACGAACCTTACTGTCAGGGAGTTATGTATGTAGGGATCTACAATCAAAAGATTAGGCAATCGTAGAATAAATTGTAAAAGTTCTAGGATGAAAATCTATGTTTGTGAGGATTCACATTCCCCCCTTTAAACAATAAATCTCTGTACATAAAAATATTAATGAACTAATAATAATAAAATAGAAAACAAGGTTATTTTGTATGATCTTTCGCGTAGGTACCTAAGTATGGGTACAAATAGGACATAGGTCATTCTTCCCCATTTTTCGGTCCGCCCCGCATAGTTTCGCATGGGGGCCCCTGGATTTAAGGGAAAAGTATGGATGCTCTAAACTCTAAACATTTATGCCCCTGAATGTGTCCTTGCGAGCCCCCTACATGCGCGGGGGTAGGATATGCTTCAGTGTTACCCATCACTTAAGGCCGTTTCCCACTTGTCGTGCTGAGTTTCATCCGATTTTTTTCCCGAATGTCCTGTAGGTAATGTAACTTAAATGAGAGTGTTCCCTCTACACATGGCACGATTTTTTTCCGAACAACAAGTGGGAATGATTCTCTCCCATTGGTTATTCTTTCCCAATCAGGGATCTCATAAATGATTCTTCTCTCCCATTGGATGGTTAACCATAAGACTTCTCCATCGTGTACATATCCCCCAGGAGTCTCTGGATCGGGATATCCCCTATGGTTTCCTTGAAGAACAGTCGCTCGATGGTAGACTGGCGGACCGCCCTCAGGCTCGGTAACATGAGGAGGAGCCTACCGAACCGAGTGGGTTGCCGGGAGTATCTGCCCCGGACATAGTCCCCTAGGATACACTGAGCCTGATCTTGCAACATTTCCACTGGCTGGGCGTCGACCAGGCCTGGAGTTTCTGAAATCGGGAAAGCAGGGATAAAAGTTACATTACATTGAAATGGGGTCTTTTCTGACGTAATTCCTGTGTGCGGAGTCCAGTATGTTAGGACTATTGCACCCAGAGGAGTTTCTCGTTAGTTTGTGAATGATGTTTCCAAAGGGTAAAGTCCTATGAAATACTCGTAACCAAGTTTTATTGTTTCAAGTAATAGGATTTATGCATTTTAGTTTTAGACATTCCGATAGGGACCTCACTTTCTGGAAAGATATGTTTGGTATGTATTTCTAGATTAGTCTAGAATAGGTTTTTAGATGTTTTAGGCAATTCCAGGTTCGATGTTTCAAGCAGCACCAGCCTTTGTATGCATCGTGGAACACAGGATTTCCTGGATGATGTGTGCAAGCATCTACAAAAAGAAATAGGATTAAATTAACAGCAGCAGGTCTTATTCACAAAACCTGTATGGTTAGCTTGGAGACTCGCCCAGAAAAGTGTTCTGAAAAAAAAAAAAAAAATCTTAAAAGAAAACTCGTAATTATGTCTGTGGTTATTGGTAAACCTAAAGAAATTAATAGGTAATGACTAATGATAATGATGGAAATAATTACAATAGCTTGGTAGGTACCTACTAGGTACAGATTTATTCCTTTTTTTATGGCAAGAAATAAGTCATTCATCACAGAGAAACAGGATGGAAAAAATATCTACCACAAACTCACCTGCAGAACTTCCCAGGAAGGTGACAAAGCCAGAGACATGGCGGCTGCTGGAGGACTAGATGACTGCGTCAGGAGTCGATCCGAGGACTCTGAGAGTTTGGCGCTCCATATGTACTCCTGTGGGGGTGGGGATAAATAATAATATGAGAATTGGATTTGAGGACAAAATAAATAACAGACGTACCTAAAACACGAAAGTGAATAAAGTGAAACTTGAAATCCTCGGAAAAATAGAAATACGTACGTAGGTACTACAATTTATTGTTCTTACATCACACACAAAGTTTTTTCCACAATCATTAGTAATGTCATTATTTCCAAGTAATGATGATGAAAAATCAGAAAATCCGGAATTCCATCATTATAGTAATGACATTACCTAATAATGATCATGTAAGGTACCTATTACATCACACACAAAGTTTTTTTTTCTGCAATCCACTGTACTTGCAATGGAAACATTTAATTATTGCGCGAGGCCTTTTGTTCCGGTGAGTTATCTGCCTGTTAGTAACGCTTCACTGTGGAAACTGAGGGAGACACAAGATAGAAAGAGCAAAGAGGGGAGAAGTGTGAACATTATCGAAAAGTGCGACTGATATCTCCACTACTTTTTTCTAGAGGAGATGTCAAATTTTCCCAAATTGCTTCGTACTCAAAATCGAGCCTATCACAACTTATTTAAAGGACTTTCCATTTTCCACCGGAATGTTATTTCCAAATAAATTTTATACCTACGTAGAAATTTTTTCTTTTCATCATTTTCCAAAAAATCCTTTCTAACATTCACTGAGGGAGACACAAGATAGAAAGAGCAAAGAGGGGAGAAGTGTGAACATTATCGAAAAGTGCGACTGATATCTCCACTACTTTTTTTTAGTGGAGATGTCAAATTTTCCCAAATTGCTTCGTACTCAAAATCGAACCTATCACTTATTTCCAAATAAATTTTATACGTAGATATTTTTCTTTTCATCATTTTCCAAAAAATCCTTTCTAACATTTTTTTATTTTATTTTATTATTATTATTTTTTAAAATATTTAATTTCAAGAAAATAATCTAGTTATGCCTGCTTTAACAGGTTCTTATCTAAGTGGAAAGTGAAATAACTTCTGTACGCAGTAAGTTGGGTAATAATCTAATAATAAAACAGAATTTTCCCATGCAGGAAATTATTTTTATTACAAAATAAAATAAATAATAGAACTTAAAGGAGATACATAATAATATTAAATAAAATTATAATAGGTATTAGATTTAGATCTAAGATTATACATATAATTATGTAACTATGTACCTAAATCGTTCAATCCTAAATTGCAATAAGTAGGTAGCTATAATACATCAGTTAGATCTAGGTGTTTCACAATAAGTAGGTACCTACTGTAGATAGGTAGATAAAAACAAAATAAATTGGTTTGATTACCTGTATAAAAGATAGCTGATAGGAACTCAAAATGACTAGAGTGGATGAGGTAAAACTTTGATTAGGGAGTTATGTATGTAGGGATCTACAATCAAAAGATTAGGCAATCGTAGAATAAATTGTAAAAGTTCTAGGATGAAAATCTATGTTTGAGGATTCACATTCCCCCCTTTAAACAATACATCTCTGTACATAAAAATATTAATGAACTAATAATAATAAAATACAAAACAAGGTTATTTTGTATGATCTTTCGCGTAGGTACCTAAGTATGGGTACAAATAGGACATAGGTCATTCTTCCCCATTTTTCGGTCCGCCCCGCATAGTTTCGCATGGGGGCCCCTGGATTTAAGGGAAAAGTATGGATGCTCTAAACTCTAAACATTTATGCCCCTGAATGTGTCCTTGCGAGCCCCCTACATGCGCGGGGGTAGGATATGCTTCAGTGTTACCCATCACTTAAGGCCGTTTCCCACTTGTCGTGCTGAGTTTCATCCGATTTTTTTCCCGAATGTCCTGTAGGTAATGTAACTTAAATGAGAGTGTTCCCTCTACACATGGCACGATTTTTTTCCGAACAACAAGTGGGAATGATTCTCTCCCATTGGTTATTCTTTCCCAATCAGGGATCTCATAAATGATTCTTCTCTCCCATTGGATGGTTAACCATAAGACTTCTCCATCGTGTACATATCCCCCAGGAGTCTCTGGATCGGGATATCCCCTATGGTTTCCTTGAAGAACAGTCGCTCGATGGTAGACTGGCGGACCGCCCTCAGGCTCGGTAACATGAGGAGGAGCCTACCGAACCGAGTGGGTTGCCGGGAGTATCTGCCCCGGACATAGTCCCCTAGGATACACTGAGCCTGATCTTGCAACATTTCCACTGGCTGGGCGTCGACCAGGCCTGGAGTTTCTGAAATCGGGAAAGCAGGGATAAAAGTTACATTACATTGAAATGGGGGTCTTTTCTGACGTAATTCCTGTGTGCGGAGTCCAGTATGTTAGAACTATTGCACCCAGAGGAGTTTCTCGTTAGTTTGTGAATGATGTTTCCAAAGGGTAAAGTCCCATAAAATAACCAAGTTTTATTGTTTCGAATTAATAGGATTTATGCATTTTAGTTTTAGACATTCCGATAGGGACCTCACTTTCTGGAAAGAGATGTTTGGTATGTATGTCTAGATTAGTCTAGAATAGGTTTTTAGATGTTTTAGGCAATTCCAGGTTCGATGTTTCAGATCCCTAAATTGTCAAGAAGGTTGTACCTATACCTTCATGTCAGAGAGCAGATAATTATGTGAAAATTTCCAAGAGGATGTATTTCTAGATTAGTCTAGAATAGGTTTTTAGATGTTTTAGGCAATTCCAGGTTCGATGTTTCAGATCCCTAAATTGTCAAGAAGATTGTACCTATACCTTCATGTCAGAGAGCAGATAATTATGTGAAAATTTCCAAGAGAAACTAAGTTACCTACCTGGTGTAAACAAAATGACGGCTTTCATACACCCACACTCGCTGCCATCGGGCGACAGCTGTCTAAATCGAGCGAGGATTTCCTGGATCAGTTTAATCTCGTTGTTCACCCGTACATCATCCGGAGGTAATCTCTCACGAGCTTTCTCACAATTGATCAGCAGGGAGAGATCCCACGGGATAGACCACTGGGCGAGGTGAAGCAGGAATAGCTCCTTCCAGGATTCCTGTAGGAGGAGGAGCTGATCTCGTTTGGACAGGGTTTGGAACGGGGCCAGGCATCGAACCCAGCGCACCGCCATGAATAGAAGTCGGGCTGTGGTTTCCTGTAAAAAGAGCGAGAAAGTGACATTTTTTTTTTTAGTAAAAGGTGAAAGATTTATTCGGAAGCCAGAGTTAAAAGTGACATTAATATGAGGTGGTCATGACGATATTTCACTTTTTCTTCTCTTAAACAAAGGAGAAACAGAGAGTTTCAGATAAAATGAATATTGTACACCTAAATACCTACAAGGGGAATGACACCTTTTTCCACTTTTTTGGTGGATGTGCCAACTTCACCAAAGTCAAATTAACCACAGCAATGAACCTGATCAATAGCTATAGGAATATAGGAATAATAAAAGCAGATCAAGAAACAATTTAATAAAATGTTCTTGACTTTTCGTAAAGAAAAGCTAAGGAATTCCTCCATTTTGTAAAAATCAAAAACACCCAGCAGAAAATACATAATTGTGAAGGAAAAAAAGTTTGACTTTTCCGGGAAAAGCAAAACGGAGCCCTCTGATTGGACGAAACGTTTCACCCAATGCACTATCGCCGACGAGCTCGTGTCCGCAAGGTGATTGAAGGCGGAAAAAATTGCCAATTTTCTTTTCAGAAGAGAATGCTTATAGACCAAGGCGAACTTTCACCTTACACTTGCATTGACCTCATCTAATCAATGCTTTCTCCTAAAATAACCTTACACTCAAGAGGTCTATTACCGTCCTTAACAGCAAGCCTCAATGGAAAAACAAGCTAAAAGTAATGAGGTCTATTCACATTAAGCCTTCGTTGAGAAGGCTCAATTTTATTGCTAAAACTACCCCACTATCAATTTCCACACACCTTGCAAACACACTAGCACATTCTCACACACTCTAACATTTCCAGCGCCCCAAGTCTTGACATGAAAGTTTCTCGGCGAAAATTAGTGGAGACGACAAAGTTACAAAGCTCTCGCAAATCCTCCCTCGGCGAATTAATTTATGTTAAATATCTTGAATATCATTACCAAGCCCCCACGTGTGGAAACCCACGTATAAAGTGAAATGTTGCCCTATAGTTATACCATTGCTTCTCAAAGTTATTGCCAGCGCGGCACACTTTTCAAGAATCCAATGTTTCCGTGGTACCACAGGCTTTGTTTTTACCTCAATTTGGAAAGCGATCCTTCTTCGTCTCATCAGTTTTGTGCTTTTGTGACCTTCTAAGCAAATCTCCTGGCATACCTATGGCGACCTCGCAGCACACAGTTTGAGAAGCACTGCCCTATACGTATATAAAGCGTACTTTTTGCCCTATATAGGTATTAGCGTGAGGTAGAGCGAAAAAGCCACCCTCTAGTTCGAGTGATAATGGTGTGAATTACAAACACTTGACGATATTATTGTGACGAGGGGGAGAGAAGATTAGCTTGAATTATTAATCACCTCAAAGTTGAGCATAATGACATGGAAATAGAGAGCGAAATGTAATGCTGTCAGCTTTAGAATCACCTCAAAGTTGAGCATAATGACATGGAAATAGAGAGCGAAATGTAATGCTGGATCAGCTTTGCGAATTAATTTATGTTAAATATCTTGAATATCATTACCAAGCCCCCACGTGTGGAAACCCACGTATAAAGTGAAATGTTGCCCTATACCATTGCTTCTCAAAGTTATTGCCAGCGCGGCCTGCGCGGCACACTTTTCAAGAGTCCAATCTTTCCGTGGTACCACAGGCCTTGTTTTTACCTCAATTTGGAAAGCGATCCTTCTTCGTCTCATCAGTTTTGTGCTTTTGTGACCTTCTAAGCAAATCTCCTGGCACACCTAGGGCGACCTCGCAGCACACAGTTTGAGAAGCACTGCCCTTATACCTATATAAAGCGTACTTTTTGCCCTATATAGGTATTAGCGTGAGGTAGAGCGAAAAAGCCACCCTCTAGTGAACAGCTGAACAGTGGGTGTTGAAAATTCCAATGAGTGTACCTACATAGATAACACAATTTCATTAATTTCCTCGTCTTCTGAGTTTTACTTACTGATTATTGATAAAAGAAAAATTAAAATTCAACACAGAATAGGTAAAATGTGGAAAAGTGCGACTGACATCTCCACTATATTTTTAGAGGAGACGTCAAATTTTCCAAAATTGCTTCATACTACTCTTACCTATTGTAATTTTTTATGAATTTCCGTAATCTTATTTCCAAATAACTTTTAGATATTTCTTCTATCACCATCCAAAGAATCTTTTCTAACGTCATCGTGGAGTGTGGAACGAGCCTGGGGCGAAATTCAAAAGATAGCCCATTGAAATACAAAATTCAATGAATAGAGTATGTTTTTCCATAAACACGGTATAGAAGAGAGAGAGAGAGAGAAAGGGATGTTAGGGCTTGGGGGATCGAGGAGAGGAGAGGGAAAAAAACAACTCAATTCAAAGTCAGAATGAAAAAGTAGCATCCAAGCTTTAATCCAAGGGCAGCTGCAAGGTTTCTCACATCCAGTTGAAACCTGACTCATACATGTTTCAGCATCAGCATACATGGACCAGACTTTCTCAACATTCATCTGTTTAGACTCATTTCGTATTTCTTTTTTTCTTTTCTTTTTTTTTTTTTCTAGGGTAAATTTTAAGGGTCTTTAAATGTCAAATTCTGACATCATGAACGGAAAAACAAGGTAATATGAGTATGTACCTACCTATTTTAATAGTATGTAGTGCTCATTTATACTGATCTCACATCCAGTTGAAACCTGACTCATACATGTTTCAGCATTCAGCATACATGGACCAGACTTTCTCAACATTCATCTGTTTAGACTCATTTCGTATTTCTTTTTTTTTTAGGGTAAATTTTAAGGGTCTTTAAATGTCAAATTCTGACATCATGAACGGAAAAACAAGGTAATACGAGTATGTACCTACCTATGTATTTTAATAGTATGTAGTGCTCATTTATACTGCTCGAACAGGACGAAATAGTCCCAGGTCCCTTTACCAGAGCCGTATTGGGCTACTCCTATTACAATGGTCAAATTCCCAAACAATGTTTCGGCCGGGATTCGACCCAACCCCCAACTTTGAGAAACGCTGCTTTCGGCTCATAATATAAAGTGAGCTTTTCTCATTTACACAACAAAATATCAATTTGTACACAGTGTAGAGTCTTACCGGTAAATCGTGAACTTTGACGTTACGGCATACGCTCCCCTAGGCGATGGCGTCACATCAAATGTCCCGAGCAAAGCTCCCTCGCAGGCAACACATTAATCTGTTTGTGCGCATACGTTTCTGCGCATTTCTTTCTGCTCCTCCGCAAGCGCGCTTGCATAGTGGCGATTTGACCTCAGATTTGGATTTTTCACTTTTTACGTAGGAATCGACCATTTATTATGAACATGCATCGTGTAGGTAGAATGGTAAATAGTACAGAATTGGGGAAGGGAGAGAGGTACAAGCTATTGGGCACATGCTTTATGTATACAAGTACATAGGTAGGTAGGTACATAAATTCAGTTTTTTTTTAAAGAGGTTTATACACATGATACTGTAAAAACTGAGGTCTTATCGTTCCGAAATGAACATGCATCGTGTAGGTAGAATGGTAAATAGTACAGAATTGGGGAAGGGAGAGAGGTACAAGCTATTGGGCACATGCTTTATGTACACGAGTACATAGGTAGGTAGGTACATAAATTCAGTTCTTTAAAAGAGGTTTATACATGTACTGTAAAAACTGAGGTCTTATCTTTCCGAAATCGAAGATATTAGAAAGACAGGAAGGGAGAAAGCCAGCCGTTCCAAGCAAGAACCTTATGTGTTTATGATAAAATCCGCCCCGGGCGAGAGTAAAAACTGAGGTCTTATCTTTCCGAAATCGAAGATATTAGAAAGACAGGAAGGGAGAAAGCCAGCCGTTCCAAGCAAGAACCTTATCTGTTTATGATAAAATCCGCCCCGGGCGGGAATCCAACCCGAGGCCTAGCGCTTACAAGGCAGACGCGCTACCACCCAAGCTAACTAGGCTGGCAACGAACCTTACTGTTTAGAAAACATTTTGTCCTGGGCGGGAATCGAACCAATGAAAGTATGGAACGCTCAGAAGCTCAAAAGACGGACTCACCTGACATTTCTCAGCCGACATGAGTATCTGCAACAGGCCCGGGTGGGGAGGGGGTTGGTGGGTCGCCAAAAACATCGAGGGGTGATGATGGGAAGGAGGTGGGGGTGATTTGAGACCAGAAGGTGGGTAGAGAACGGTGGGAGGGATTTTCACCGAGCTTATACCGTTGGGGGGAAGCAGATCGGGGGAGTGATGAGGGTTGTGCGGTTCCAGTTTGGAGTCCTGATGATGGGCGTTGTGGATTTTCGGCTTCCGGGGTCCGCGCTCGTGTTGCACAGCTGAAACAGGGAATTAAAGAATGTTGGTTTTGTGTCAGGAGAGACACCAGTGGATTGCTGGATTCAAAACTTAAACATACCTACCAGCTTAGATTTAAGCAAATTGATCCCTAGAGTTATTTCCTCCAGAAGTTAAAGCACATTTCAAGGTAAAGTATTATTATAACGTAAGGCACCATGGTACATTGGTACATAGAAACCATGGGTACATTGAGACCGAAAATCGGGGACCCGGACCTTCAAACTGGAAATCCTTGAGAGACACCAGTGGATTGCTGGATTCAAAACTTAAACATACCTACCAGCTTACCTAATAAGTAGCTTTCAGATTTAAGCAAATTGATCCAAATTGATCCCTAGAGTTATTTCCTCCAGAAGTTAAAGCACATTTCAAGGTAAAGTATTATTATAACGTAAAGCACCATGGGACATTGGTACATAGAAACCATGGGTACATTGGGCTCAATGTACCCACATGTACATTGAGCCCGGAAATTGGGGACCCGGATCCTCAAACTGGAAATCCTTGGACCAAACGATCCTGCTCCTACCACAAAGGTGCAAAATTCACATCTTCACATAACATTGCGTCCATAGCAACGTAGAGACGTAAAAAGCCTGTGTAATCCTGGATTCTGCCTCTTAATGTCCATTTGTCCATATCCCCCTCCTCCTTCCCTCTCTCTAAATTTGATACCTCTCCTCTCTCTCTCTAAAGCTGATCCAGCATTACATTTCGCTCTCTATTTCCATGTCATTATGCTCAACTTTGAGGTGATTAATAATTCAAGCTAATCTTCTCTCCCCCTCGTCACAATAATATCGTCAAGTGTTTGTAATTCACACCATTATCACTCGAAATAGAGGGTGGCTTTTTCGCTCTACCTCACGCTAATTCCTATATAGAGCAAAAAGTACACTTTATATACGTATAGGGCAGTGCTTCTCAAACTGTGTGCTGCGAGGTCGCCCTAGGTGTGCCAGGAGATTTGCTAAGAAGGTCACAAAAGCACAAAACTGATGAGACATACGTAGAAGGATCGCTGGCCAAATTAGGGCAAAAAATTCCTGAGGTACCAGGGAAAGATTGGACTCTTGAAAAGTGTGCCGCGCTGGTAATAACTTTGAGAAACACTGGTCTAGGGCAACTTTATACAGTAATTCACACCATTATCACTCGAAATAGAGGGTGGCTTTTTCGCTCTACCTCACGCTAATACCTATATAGGGCAAAAAGTACGCTTTACATACGTATAGGGCAGTGCTTCTCAAACTGTGTGCTGCGAGGTCGCCCTAGTTGTGCCACGGGATTTGGGATTTTTCCTTAGAAGGTCACAAGAGCATAAAACTGATGAGATATAGAAGGATCGATGGCCAAATTAGGGCAAAAACAAGGCCTGAGGTACCATGGAAAGATTGGACTCTTGAAAAGTGTGCCGCGCTGGCAACATCTTTGAGAAACACTGGTCTAGGGCAACTTTATATAGATACGTGGGTTTCCACACGTGGGGGCTTGGTAATGATATTCAAGATATTTAACATAAATTAATTCGCCGAGGGAGGATTTGCGAGAGCTTTGTAACTTTGTCGTCTCCACTAATTTTCGCCGAGAAACTTTCATGTCAAGACTTGGGGCGCTGGAAATGTTAGAGTGTGTGAGAATGTGCTAGTGTGTTTGCAAGGTGTGTGGAAATTGATAGTGGGGTAGTTTTAGCAATAAAATTTTAGCTTGAGCCTTCTCAACGAAGGCTTAATGTGAATAGACCTCATTACTTTTAGCTTGTTTTTCCATTGAGGTTTGCTGTTAAGGACGGTAATAGACCTCTTGAGTGTAAGGTTATTTTAGGAGAAAGCATTGATTAGATGAGGTCAATGCAAGTGTAAGGTGAAAGTTCGCCTTGGTCTATAAGCATTCTCTTCTGAAAAGAAAATTGGCAATTTTTTCCGCCTTCAATCACCTTGCGGACACGAGCTCGTCGGCGATAGTGACCACGAAAGTGCATCTGGGAATTCGCCAGAGCCCGAAGAAGAAGAAGAAGGAGGAGGAGAAGAAGAGGAGGAGGGAGAAGAAGAACCATCACCACACATCCTGTAGTTTGGAGGTTGCGGGTGAAAATGAAATTAATAAAGAACCGCTCAGAAGAGAGGAGAGGAACAGACAAAATCTGTCTTCATCAATTATAGAACGAAGCGGGGGAGGGGTGAAAGAAAAAATGCTGAAAAGTAATTAAGGTAAAAATTTCCCGTTTCCCTGGCGTTTACCTTTTGCAGGGGGGAAGGAAACTGAGGTGAAAGATGTTCAATAGACCTAACAACAATACAAGCTGAATTTTGACGTCTTTCTTACTGCATTTTGCTACTTGAGTTACTTCTTTCCATTTCAGATTTCATTGCAGTCGCAAATTTAATCTTTTTAAGATCGGAAAAAGTTTCAAACTAACAGGTAGATGATCTATGAAAGAGGGAGAGAAAGAGACAGCAAAAAAGAGTGAGAAAGGAAGAGAGAAAATGAAAAAGCTCTATGTTTTGCTATTTACTTTTTTTTACTAAAAGTTCTTGTGTAAAGGTTCTTTTTTCATTAACAGTGACGTTTTGGGTAGCAAAACTGGGCAATACCTTGCCATAATGACATCAAGTTACAACTTTACTGATTTTATAGTTGTGTTTTAAGTAAGTAGGTAGCTAATTGATTTCAAAAAACAAAATCGAGTAGCTAGCTAGTGAAGTCTAAAATCATCAAAAGAGCATATTGAGCCCTTTTTCAGACCAATTAGGGAAGTAGGTATCTAACACTCGTATTTATGAACAAGAATGATCGTTCTTAGATCAGTCTCATGTCAAAATTGACCAATCAAATGCCTTGAGACTATGCTTAGCACGAACTTAAGAGCCCACATTTTGTTTATAAATATGGGTGTAACTCTTCGTACATAGGGGAATGTTCAGATTCTTTACTCTCCCTAGTTTCAAGGTTTAATTCCTAGTTCTTCGACACTGTTTCTTTTTAAAATATGCAGCGAGCTAGAGAGAAAAGACAGAAAGAAAAAATGTCGAGAATATAAAAAGACATTAAATAGAAGAAAGCGGATGAGGAGGAGGAGAAAAAGGAGGAAGAGAAAGAGAAGAAGGAGGATGGTCTGATTTGTGTTTGCACAACTAATGATGACGTGCTTTTTATATTTAATTTTTTTTTATTCCTTCTTCTTTTTTTCCTGTGAAAATCTTTTGAGACATTTTTTTTTTTAATAGAAGAGCAAAAGAAGAAAAAAATGAAAGGATTGTGTTGGGATTTTTTTTTAATCTCTCGTTCGTACGGCTCTTGAATTTTCGAAGATTGCAATTAAAAGTGAAGTTATTTCAAAGGGTTGAAAAGGTACAAACAAAGGACATGTACGTATGTGTGTACATAGGTATCAATTTTTTTTTTTTTTAGGTATTGTTACAGTTACTCAATACTCTGAAACAGTCTACCTAAATTCAGTTATGTAGGGACGGGACGAAAGTAGGTAGTGTGTAGGTATTACTAAAAAAAAGTAAAATTACACAATCCGCCCCGAGTTAGGTAAGTGAAAATTTCTGTCCTTAATTTTCCTAATCTTTTTATGAAGAATATAAATAAAAGAACGATTTTCTAAAGGAAATTAATAAATTAAGTGATTTTTAATCACTCTATTCTATTTATTTTT